>NW_017100618.1:312977-317423 GCF_001263275.1 Habropoda laboriosa
ATTTTAAATTAAATTTAAATATTCAAATTTAATCAGATAATTTTAAATTCAAATTTCATTTCGATGATTTACCTATACGTAAAATATAATATATGTATACCCAACATGAATGTAGCATATTCCACAAGAATCCTACTTTTAGAAAAATGTAAAGATGCAGAATATAGTTGCATTGTTAGATCATAATCAGTATAATAAGTTTTGTACTAAGTTTGAAATATTTGTAACTTGCATAAAATAGATCGTAATCTCAAAATTTTACCTTCGTATTTCTCATTGCTTGTTTATTTCATATTTTCACCATTAGATATTCTTTATATTCATTAATAACAAAGATATCGGTGAGATACGATTTAAGAGACGTAGGTAATTCTCTGTTACAAAATTCTGAAGAAATTAACTGTAACATACTCGATGCTTCCACTTATTCAATCATAGAATCATCTCCTTATCTCTGACTTGAAATTCATGTTAAAGATGAATTCCTGTGCTCTAACATTCCCCTCAAGATAATGTTTCCGAAACGTCTTACGATCACGGTCGACTGTGTCGCGACAGAACCTAGCAGTCCTGAGATTATTCGAGGTGAAGTAATTGCAATCGAATCCAACGAGCCAGGGCGAAATGTAGCGAGCGGAATCCGGGATTTCCGGGTTGGAAATGCGGTTCTGGTTGAGCATAACTCATAGCTTAGCCCCAGCGTTCTTAAGAAATAATTGCTGTGTAGCAAGCGTGCACGCTTTGCTCGGTAGAGTTAATACGAATTTACAGTGGTACGATACGATCTTAAAATCTATTCGCGAGACCGTTGTAATCTGAACGATACCCGACGATAGAAACGAATGGTATCACTTGTAGATCCTTTTCTTCGGAAGCTTGTTCAATGGGATAAGGTTCCTGTAAAAATTTCTCCGACTTTTACCGAAGAGAAACCTTGATCTTCGTAAATGGGTCAAACCCCTAATCCCTTTTCGATCGGTGCTCGACATGCGGGCTAAAATCCCGGTCGTTGACGCAGCGACTGTTCCAACACCCTCTCGACACGTGTGTATATGACATTTACGAAATGATTTCGGCGCGTCATCATGACGGGTTTAACACCGTTCTCGAAAGTCACGTGATCTTCGAGGCGAAATTTCGCTGTAAGGTGAACTCGATGATCACAGAAATATCACAGAAGTACCTAATTTTCGAAATAATTTTAAACGATTAATTGAGACACCAAGGAGAACTGTTAGTTGAAAACAAATTTGATTAAATAATTGTGAATTTAATTGAAAGATTCAAATTTCATTGCATGATTTCGAAATAAACTTGAAAATTCAAATTTGATTGGATTATTTTGAGCAAAATTTTATTAGATGATTTTGAATTCAAATTGAAACATTCGAATTTGATTGAATAATGTGAATTTAATTGAAAGATTCAAAATTGCATGATGTCGAATTAAACTAGAAAAATCAAATTTGACTGAATTATTTTGAATAAAATTTTATTAGATGATTTTGAGTTCAAATTGAAAATTCAAATTAAACCTATACATATATAAATATTGTTAAATATTAGTAACATTATTACATTTCATACAAAAGTAATCGATAAGTCTTCCAAGCTGCTTATTTCATGAACATTACACGTTTGTTGCATTGTAAGATTTCAATTTTGAAGTTGAATTTTCGACAAGTTAGGATAATCTATGTATTCCTCGAGAACGTAATCCGCCAGATGTTTGTAACAAATTTTTCCTCGAGTCAAGGACGCCGATAATTCCTCGCCAAATCATCGAATCTCCGATCCACCTCGATTATGTCACCCCTCTTGACACAATTAAGCAAATCACCGTCAATCTCCACCCTCTTTCTTCGTGATTCACGTAAACCAGTGATTTCACGGTGGGTAAAGCAGTCGTCAATTCCGTGGAAAGGAGATGTGACAAATAACATTGTTCCCTCTCGTGTTCGGTGCTGTATCAGGAGTATACTCGAAACCACTACGCTACGAAACATCCCCTAATAGACAATACACTCTTCCTTTTACTCCTCCCCTGTTCATCCCCATAGAATTTTTCTCGTCGAGCACACTAGAGGCCAAAGTATTCCTTGTTTCGACGTATTTTCTCCCTATCTCGTGCCGCCGGGTATATAGAATGTCTCGTGTTATTAAGCACGTCGAATTGGAGGAAATCGAGCGTAAGGAAGATCGAAGGGGGATCGAGCGTGTTGTTGAAATTTCATGAGGATATATCGATGGCTGATGGATAGGGCGAGGATACTGTTCGATTCGAATTTTCGAAATATACGTACGGTGACTCTTACTAATATTCGGACACTCTTTAGAACAGTATAACTTCTTTTAAATTGGACTTAACGACTTGAGTTTTTTTTTTGAGAAGTTAGAAATAATAAAATTTATTAAAAAATTGCAATTTGTATAATTTGCGAAGAAAATTGTAAAGGTCACATTCAACAACTTTTTTATCTGAGCCCGTACTGAAAATTTAAAAAATACGTTTTGTAGGTTTATGCCAATTATACGCATGCTGAAAATTTTATCGAAATCGGTTAACGTTACTATGAGCTACATATCGAAATCGGTTAATCTTACTATGAGCTACTAATCGTTAAAGATTGTGAAAATCGCACTATTTCACGTCGTTCGGATTACAATTGTAATAAATCTGAAGATTCCTACATCTTTCGATGCCTGCCGCTTGTTTCTCCATCTACCGATTTCGATGAAATTTTCAGCATGTGTATAATTGACATAAATCTACAAAACGTATGTTTGAAATTTTCGTTACAAGCTCAAAGTTGTAAACAATGATCTTTACAATTTTCTTCGCGATTCCCACAAATTGCAATATTTTCAAAAAATTTTACACACGTCATCTAGTATACTAATCCTTCTAACTTCTCAAAAAAACTCAAGTCGTTTGATCCAATTTGAAAAAAGTTATACTGTTCCAAAGAGTGTCCGAATATTAGTAAGAGTCACTGTATGTATAGATACGAGTATATATAGGGTGGCCTGATTTTGTTCAATCAAATTCTGTCGGTATCTTTAATATCAATGATCTTGGACTGTCCTACGAGATAACTTTGGGAAGATTTTCTTTTATCATCGCCAGATTCACGTCCTCAAACCATATACAGGGTGTCCCATTTTTTCCTATCAAACTTTGTCAGTATAGGTCAATATCTACGAGTATGAGTAAGAAAAAGATGTTACGTAAATATAGGTCATTTGAAGCTTCGATAAGAAGTTATAACAAAAATACGAAATATGATGGGATTGGTTATTATGATACAAGACAAGAACGACACTTGCAGAAATTAACGTTCAACACGTTTGACGATCTCAGATAGTAAACACAGCTCACATAAATAGACTAGACGTACCGTTGATCTATTTCTATTTTGAATCATAACCCTACATCCATTATCGTTCCCTTCGTATTTCGTATCATTGTTATAACTTTTTAATAAAGCTTCAAACGACCCATGTTTATATAACATTTCTTTCTTACTTATGCTCATAGAACGTACCGGCAAAGTCTGATCCGAAAATATTGGGACACCCTGTAGATATATCTATTGATGGATTGAAAGGAGGCACCCGGTGTATTAAGTGCTTGTATCAAGGGGATCGTCGTCTCGTCTAGAGTCACTTTATACTGGCATCGATTCACGAGCCTGTTAAAAGTGTATTATGCCATCGTACGAGTAGAATGACGTAATTTTCTCGCAACTTTTAATCGTGAATTAATCTCGTACGGGGTTACCGAGGGCATACATTGAAAAAAATTTCACTTTTTAAATTCCGAATCATCGAGAAATTCGAAATTATTCAATCTTCTCTTCGGGTAAACGACATGCAAATCGCACAGTTTCAAGTAGCTAACCTATTCACCGACGAACAAAGTTTAACAAACAAGTCTTGGCATCGATCAAAACAGCCGATAAAAAACCAATAGACTTCCGACGGCGGCGCGAAGTCGCGATTCGAGTAAACGCTAGGTTGCTGAAAAGTCTTCATTGGAAAACACTTTGCCAGTGTCGGCAGATGCGGTGGAAACTCGACTGGCGAGTTTATCGTCACGGCTGGCAAACCCTTAGCTGCATTTTAAACGTGAAAATAAAAGGGCTGGCACGCTGGAATCGCGTCGCGACTCGAGAAACTATTGCGCTATATACGTGCCACGTTGTGAACCGTTTTCTTTCTTTTTAATTTTTCGCTGATAATTGAATATTCCAGTGTCTCAACATTTGGCAGTCCATTTAAACTAATGTTGAGTTTCAGTTGATTTAAAGTACAGTCTGACTGTTAAGGCGTATAAGGCAGCGAGTCAAGTGGTCGCCGTCGCAGGCAAATATCGCTTTTTCGAAACACCACAAGTGTTTATTGCGTTGCCTGCGACACTTAGTCCCTAGGACCAGACCCTGCCAT
>NW_017100618.1:317467-321302 GCF_001263275.1 Habropoda laboriosa
CCACCCTAAGATAACGCGCTAAGGGCGAAATGGAGGGAGGTTGCGATGCACCGGAGTAAACTGATTGGTGATTTAGAAAAGGAAAAATCACCAATCAGGGTGTTTTTAGGAAAATAGGAGTCTTCTTCGAGGGAAACCGCAGAGACTCCGGCAGAAACATTTGGCGACTCGCAAGAGAAACACCTCTCACTTCGCAATAGAATTTATATCTTGAATTAGTTGTAGAAAATAGAACATAAAATAAAAACTTAGTGTTTCAATCAAGAAACTGGTCCTTCGAAGCCTTAGAACATTAGTCGGCACACACGTGCAAAAGCCGGCAAAGCTTGAACGATCGAAAGATCAACCGCAAACCCCTAACACTGACTAACAGTAAGTTGAGTTATAAAACTGTTCACTTTAATTTTACGAAAATGCTCATTTTATCAAAATTCAGAAGCTGATTGCGTTCTACAGGTACTCGTCCATCTGTTTTACTGCCAATTTTGCGATACTTCATACACAAGTGAAACAGTCAATATGAAAATGTTAAGTTTATTCGAAAATTGGCGCCATTTTCCATATTGACTTTATTAGTTGCGTGAGCCAAGTATCCTTTCAATTATTATTTCCTCTTTATATACTCTCGCGCGTTTTTTTTTTTCGTTTTTTTAGTGCACATGTTTCTCTTTTTTTGTTTGCCTAATTGTAATACGAAATTGAGCGAATTTTTAGTTATCACGAGTATTGTACAGAGTGGGCCACGTAAAACAGGCCACCTAATTACAATCTTCTCTAGCTACGATAGTACGAGAATATTTTTATACGTAATCTAAATTGGTTCAAGCGGTAAATAAAATAGGAGAAAAATTGTTATATGAATGCCACCTTTTTCTGTTTTTTTTTTTTTTTTTTTTAAATCACCTACGTTTTCTTACACGAATTTTTATTCCTTTTTTCTACTATATGTTGTAGCAGACATTGATGTTCCTTCAAGCATGCATAATAATATGACCTTGAACTCTAAAATTTGAAATCAAACACGAATGTTCCTTTCATTGTGTGCCATTTCATCCAAAAAAATTTCTTCCATCTTATTCACTCTTCGAAAGCATTGAAATTACGTACAAAAATTTTCTCGTACAGCCATAACTAGAGAAGATAACTAGATGACCTGTTTTTCGTGGCCCGCCCTGTATATTAATTAATAGAGCACGTCCTGTAACACTACAGTGTACGTAATAAAGAAATACATATTGTTTGTAATAAATAAAATAAAATCATCAATTATTCTTGAATCACTTCCACAACATTCACCAGAAAAAATCTGGCAAGAATCTGTGATTCATCCTATACACAACTCTTTCAATTCTAATTTAAAATCATCGTTATCACACCTCAGTCACCAGAATCAGAAACTACCTCGAGACACTCAGCCTCCATAAATCCATCGAACTTAATTCTATTCCATTCGCATAGTGACGGAATCGGATAATTGCTTTTCTTGCAACGGGACTGCTCGCCCCGTTTCCTCCAGAGGGACCACCAGTGATTTCAGTGAGAGAAGCCTGAAGGCACGTGTTCGCTTAAACGTCGGTTCCACCGTAACGTGGCCCATTGTCGTGCGTGTACATGCGTAATAATTCTGCATGTCAAGCCTGTGTGCCGCGTTGGATTAAGCCCCCTCTCCTTGCGTGATCTACGAGATTCGCTATACATATGTATTTATTCGCGGCAATGGCCGTCAATTACGCGTTGTAAATTTCTGTTTGCTCTCGTATATACAGGGTGTCTCGTAAATGCGTGCCGATACTTCAGCGGGTAAATCTACACACTAAAAGAAGTAAAAAATGTCATATGAACGTACATATGGAGGGATAAGAAGCCAATCAGTGTAAGCCCAACTTTGCCCGAATATGAGTTACGTAGATCCGAAACCTCTTTGTGCTGAAAACTTTCAGTTGATAAATAAATTAAGTCACTATTTTCATATACAAGCGATATATGGCAGCAGTTAGGTTGACCACGGAATCACCAGATAAAAGTATTCAGTGGACAATCAGTGTAAGTCACTTTAAAGTTGTGTCAAGTTTATACAGTAGTGTTGATTATTTAATAAGCACTTAAATGCTGTCTTCTGTACACGATGAATAAAAGAAATGAAAATATCCTTCTGTTCCGTACGGAACAACGGTTCCCAAAAAATCATAAAAAGGCCCTGACCGAGCCTCGACGCAGAGGATTAACGGGACCGTTATTATTGTACCGAACGGCAGCGTAACACATTTTTTACCACCCGTTATACCTATCCTCTAATTAGCAACCTAGTCTCTTCCTTCTCCGATGTTCGATTTCCTCTCCTTCTGGGATTTTCCAAAACTCTAGCCACCTCGACCTTCCATCCCCACTTTTACCCTTTCCCTATCCTCTTGCAAATTATCCTAAGACCAATCACCGAATTTCTATCGTTCCAATATTCTCCCCCCAGATTTTAACTTTCATTTTCTGTACTCCTCCAATTTTTCAAGCAGTCTTCCTCCGAACACCAAACGATACACTCAAAAAACGATCAGCCGAGACTTGTACCTTGCCAATAAATTAAATAAAACTTGTACTCCGGATTCTCGCTAGTTTCTCAGTACAAGACATTCCATTCGTCGTGATCCAAGTCCTGTATTCGTGGACCGATACGACGCCACACCTTCCTTTGTTATCAGAAAATCACCCTTCATCTGATAGCAAATCTGAATATTTACCTGACAATGAAAACAATTTACCTTATTCTGATTATGGTATCTGTTGACATCCTTCAAAAAAAGAAAAGTCAACCGAATTCCATCTTCTATAAAGAAACTCTGCAGGATGATTTTCCATTTTATGGGATCAACATAAAGCCCGCGTCCAGAGGAGGGCCTCGGAATTTATTCAATGTTGCTCAAAACTAATTGTATCCACAGTGTAGACCCGTGAAAGAAATAAAAAAGAAGCACATGTTGGAACTATTACGTTATGTTCTGCCGCATATCCACTCATTTTACCGAAATTTGTCTACAATAAATAAAAATAGACGAGAGAGAAATGACGATCTTCTTTTGTTTCTGCTGCCAGTAAGTCCATTTGTATGTTCTACTATGATAAACATCGTTTCCTGCATCTTTACCAGCGTTGTCATTTTTTTATAACCAATTAACAAAATCCTTATTGACTTACACTGATTGGCTTCTGACCCCCTCATATGTCCAATATACCTTCGTTTTCGAGTTATGAATGATCAAAGAAAATGTTCCAAATGTCCTCCTCGTGCCTCAACACACGCTACTCTCGACCTTATCTAACGTTTATAAATAATATCCATCGATATGAAGCAGATAAAACTTCGGGCAGTCGGTGCCTTATTCTCGCGAGTTCATTAGTGTTCTAAAAATTGTGTATGCAACGCGATTGAATAATGTGCAAGATTAGCGAGAAAGGATACAAAATGGATTTCAGACTACTCGAAGAATACCTGGCATTTTCCAGCGAGTGCGGAACTCAATGCTACTGTTACGTACATTTCGTACCTCAGGGCCCCCAGTTTCGGTCAGTCCACTCAAGGAGTTTACCTGGGATAGGGGCGGCGACAGTGACTACCGTAGGATTTATTTCACACAAGTTTATTGACTATCGGTTTCTGTACAGAGGCGTTCCTTGATGCAAGGGTATACAACTGAGAGTCAGCACTGGAAGTGCGTTGGTTTTTTAAGTTGCTTCCCTCTCCTGTCCTCGGGGTGATGGAAATGGGTTAGAGGAGGAAAGATTGAGACAAGGATAGATAGTTTCTGAATTTTTATCTGCATTTATTTGACATATTTTTTGA
>NW_017100618.1:321383-325685 GCF_001263275.1 Habropoda laboriosa
ATTCAAGGGCTGTTTTCACCCCGAAGAACCGAAATTGGGTCGATAAAAAGAAATGCCCGATACTTCTCTCGAGGTCCCCTACAAACCCACAAAGTTTCAAAAAAATCGGACATTTCGGGTTACCGAAGTTCCCTCGTAAGTCGAAAGGATTAGAGGAAAAGCTAATACCTATAATTAGAGGAAATTCGCGAATAATTTGAGGCGTCGGGGTGCAGAAATTCGACGGACACGCGACGTCAGCGGATAAATTGAATAATCCCGCCAATCAGGCCGGCAAGAATTGACATGAACAGCCGAGGAGAGGGGTTGACTGGTAAAGCAACGATTCAGCTAGGATGGTGCACGCGCGCTCTATGAAATTGTTTCGAACGTATGCCGGAGGATTCCTGTAACGCTCTATACATACACCGTCACCTACGTACACAAACTAGCCAGTGTCCAGTTAATTTATGCCTGGACTATATCCACGTACACGGCTGGAATACAGAACTGGCCACCGCGTGCATTACATAAACTCGAAACACGCCGCAAAGAGAGAGAGAGAGCAACTGGCTGGACGATCGTAAGGGGCGATAGAAACGCGCTCATCAGCGTAACCGTCCATGTTTTAACTCGAACAGGTTTAATCTTCGACGCCACGAATTGAAAGTCCAGTGATTGGACTTGGAAGATCGAGATTCTCGACGTTCCCTCGTGAATGGTTCCAGATGTGGAGAAAGTTAAGATAGAGGATAAATTCGAGATGTGTGCAAATTTAACTAGTTAGGTATTAGCTTGGCCAAAAGAAAGTCTTTTCGTTCTTTTGCAATTTTTATTAGCCCTTGAACAGCGGATGACGTACACAATAGTCGCAAGTACGACAAATGCCGGGTCAAATAAGACCCGATACTAAAATGTTTTTGGTACGCAAGCGGAACCACATTTTGTTATTTTACTGGGCATAGTAACGTGGGTGACTGACGGTAAATTTTTAACCACGACTGCGAAATTTGTTATTTCGATTGTATCGTTTCAAAATTCGGTTTACTAAATTAAGGTGAAAGTGCGTAAAGGATAAAGTGAAGTATTAAATTCAGGTGGAAGTGCATCGAAAGACTCCAACACTGTAGTGCGAGCAAATTTTCAAAACGCCTATAGGCGCCAATAGTACTGAAAGGGTTAAAATTATACAAATACACTATGATTAAAGTAGAAAATATATTGATAGTGTAAGGAGACATGAGTTATGACTCATGAAACAAGGGACATCTAAAAGCTGGGTCAGCAGTGACCCAACCATTCGTCGTTCGAAGCTTAAGATACCTGAGTAAATATACCAATAACTTCACGAACGCAAATAATACCTAAAAGTAGACATTTCAATGTGTCAAATTATACAGTGTGGGCCAGGTAAAATTGGACTGTTCTCTAGCTATGGTGGTAAGAGAAAATTTTTATACACAATTTAAATGATTTCAAAGGGTGAATAAGATGGAAGAGATTTTGTTGATTGAAGAAAGGACAAAAAATGAAAGGAAGTATCACATTTGATTTGAAATTTTAGGGTCTATGGTCATTTTAAGATCACATTATTACGCATGCTTAAACGCTATTCCGTGTAACCCTTACAATTCTAAAGAATTCTTCGTGGTTGTAAATCACGAAGCACTGGACGCGATAATGTTAACACGAAATGAACTTTGTCTCAAACTAACGAGGCAAAGGAGTTCTTAATTAAATTACAATGCACTATTGGTTTTATTAGTATATTTAATAACAAATATTAACTGGTTCAATGTGGTCGAGGTATGTGTCAGTGTTTGACTACGATGGTGTGACTGTCTTTCGTAAACAAAAATGTTGCCTTTATACAGAAAAAAGTGGTTGGGGTGTGTTGTCGTGGGACCAATCCTTGACGTTCGATTTTTAAGGGTCGTCCTCCCCGAGCCACGAGCATTCCGCCCACTCCGGAATTTCCGAGATGATGGAGTGGGGCATGATCGCGACCGGGGACCCACGTGGCAATTTGTCCTAACGGGATTTTGAATGTTCGTGTTGCGAGTGTGGCTTTACGACAAGTCATTAGCTATTGAGGGAAACGAATGGGCACCAGAAGGGCGTGAGGCGAGCGAAACGTAAAGGTTCAATAACCATAAACACCTTCTGGACCTCGTCCTCGAGAAAGGTGTTAATAAAGCGATTAGAAAAAAGGGAGGCACTCAAAAATAGCTTGGACTGATCGTACGTGTGTACGTGTGTCATAAAGCCGAAAGGATAACGGTTTAAGCTTATTGGGGAGGCGTCCATTGTCACGTTCGGTACCGAACAAATGCACATCGATATGTGCTACAATATACAGTAGAAAAAAATATATACATTCAGCGATCTTGAGAAAGAAACAGAAGAAAATGGTATTTATATAAAAATGTTTCTTCCATCTGATTCACCCTTTGAAACCATTTAAATTATCTATAAAAATGTTCTCATACCACTGTAGCTGGAGAAGATAATTAGGTGGCCTATTTTATGTAGCCCATCTGGTATTTAGATCTTAGGAGAAGAGGTAAATACAGCGTGAATTGCTTTTCATTAATTTCACGATAAGTTCGACAGGGAGAATTCGGTTTTCCATCACATTCAGTCCAGATGATTGAGTGGCGATTAGGCAAGTTCGCAGATTCGCGAGACTCATCCATAATGCAAAAGTGCTTCCATTTTTTTCCGCTCTTTTTTTCGAATATTTAAGATCCGCTGGAGTAAGTAATCGTTCTCGAGAGTGACACGGTCGACGGATTGCGTAGGCTATCGATTTCTACTTAAGAGAAATTTCAAGAGCTACGACCAAGCTGAAAGACGTATTTTCATTTGAGGCACTTAAACGGGTTAGTGTCCTTCTCCTCCTCCTCCTCCTCCACCTCCTCTACCTAGTCTGTCTCATCCAATATTCATTTCACCTCTGGAAACCTTTAATCCGGCACGGTCAAATCCTATTCATAATTTCAGCGTGATACCGTTTCGCTCTAGATAAAATACGACCTGCGGTTAAACGTAAGAAACACGGTTTCTGTTAATCTTCGTGAAATTTCACGGTATCGAGATGTACGAGTGAAGCTAATTATTGACTCGTACTACTGCACCGTGGCGCCTAGTTTATCATTGATTTGCACTACTGAATATTGTATTACTCCTTCGTACCTTGAAAATCGTAATGAAAGTTCAATATTGCGCGGATCAATGAAACTTTACATCGCCGAGTTAAACGATACTTTTGCAAATTTTCTCAATTATGTTCGTTAGAATCTGCGACGAATTTTGTATGGATGTTACGAGGATAGATTTTAGTAATAAAAAATTCACTAAAAATTCCTCAAATTCCTAACTGGTTCTTCAAAAATTCTTACCTAATTTACTATGCACAGTAGTTTGAAACATTTTTCATTTTTCACGTGTGACGATTATAGGAAGAAATATGATGAGACCTTGTTTCTTCGTCGACGAACGCGTATACACAAGTATTTTAACCGACACACCTCGAGTCGGAGCGTAAATTAAGAAAATGCACAGGGTGGGCCGAAAAACTTGGCAGACGTTTCTCTGACCGGGGCCAGAAAACCGCGGGAACTTCTCGCTGTCAAGCTTCTTAGCCAACAGAGGCGAATGAACGTGAAAGTTTCACGGAGACGCGAGCTTGCACAAACATGTCCAAGCTGAAAAAGCTTCCGTGACGCTCGTTACTTGTCGCGACGTCGTTTAAATCGCGTTTCAACGGTTCGACGACCACGTTCGACGCACCTTGAAGCGTCATCCCCCTCGATTTTTCGTGAAATCGCGAAAGGATTTCTTCCTGGTTAAATATGTCTGAATCGTACGAATTTACTCGTGGAGACAGGATGGATACTCGAGTCTGAACGATTCCCGTTCGATTCAGAGACGCAGCTGCTCGATCTCGAGCCTCGAATTTCACGGCTCACCGCGTCCAGCTTTACTCTTCCCTCGACTGGGAATAAAAGCTCGCTGATCGAACGTAAATTAATGGCAGACGACCGTTCCTGTTGGGATAGATTAAGGTATTCGTAGAATGGAAACGTTGGAATTTCTGAGACGTTTGATAGACGAACACATTTTTCACAAATTCACGAAGAAAGGAACTTGCTCTTCTCCTGACACTGAGAATCCTTCATTTTCGAAAATTCTTTCATCCATTCACTCTACGTTACGGATCGTAATCTGCTATTTTTTTAATAAAACTGTTTTATTTTTTCTTATGATAACTTTTTGAAGATCGTCGCATTCTATTGTCATATCTGTTACTACGTCTGATAT
>NW_017100618.1:325918-326194 GCF_001263275.1 Habropoda laboriosa
TAATAGGTAAAGTTTGGGATTTTTTTTCATAAGTAACTACAAAATGAAAAGTCTCAATTTTTGCAGACGATATAAATGTGACATTCAACTTTCTTCTTCAAGTTTTAGAAAGTAAAAATGTTACAAAATGAGGGAGTTATTCTCTAATTGTTAAACCTCTTCTGCTAGAGCATCAAGGATTGCAATGTCTGAAATAAAACATTTGTGATTTTAAATAGAAATGTATTATCTACAGTGTAGCCTAAGATTCTTTTTAAATTATAATTATTATATTTT
>NW_017100618.1:326593-341107 GCF_001263275.1 Habropoda laboriosa
CCGCCGGCAGCCAAGAAATCCACGAAATTTGCATCACCGGGGCCCTCTACTCCTTTTCCCCTTCGAACACCAGTCCAAACTAATTGAAACAAATCTCTCCTTCGCCCATTCCCTCCGAACATCCTCTATATCCAATAACGTCTGTCACCGGTGTATCGTCTATTCAGAAGCGTCGCGACGCGCGAACATCGCGCAGCAGTACGCCGCGTTTCGATCTCGGGAACGTCATCGTGGTGGTAGGAGGAAAGTCGAGCATCGATTTGTGGATTTTACCAGGGTTCTCGTCGATTTCGGGTGCAATTAGTGGGCCAGCTAGTCGGCGGGATACGTCGACGCGGATTCCTGCACGTTCTTCTCCCAAGGATTCGATTTTCGTGCCAATAATCGCGCGCTGGTTTTGCCGTGTGTTGGGCCGCATATAAATCAACCAAGGGAGAGTGTGAGTGAGTGAGAGAGAGAGAGAGAGAGAGCGTGTTCGCGTGAATTGGAGCGAGCAGGCGGCCGGCACGCGATTACAGACCGCGTCCGGATCAAGTGAACCGTGCCACAGCCAGAAATTTCCGATCCTCGTTTAATTATAAAATTTAAACGAACCGCCGCCGTCTCCCCCACTGTGGCACCAGTCATTGGGAAATCTGTTCCCCGTTTCCTCTGAATGCCGCTCGTTTCTTTCGGGAGGAATTTTTTTCTACCCTGAATTGGATTTTTTTATGCCATGTTAATTGTTACATTAACGTGTTCTAAACGAAACAAATTGCAGGTAAATAGGTGGCTAAGATGGTTGAAAACGTTTGTAGAGAAATTGGCAAAGAGAACACTGTGTTAGGAGACTTAATGATACGAAAGTAATAGTGTTATACAGGGTGAGCCAGATAAAGTATTACAAGCTATATACGTTTGTAGAATAAAGAATATATTTCAGGTAAATGTCATGTTGTACCCTAGATGATTAGCCCCTGCGTTCTATTTAACGTAAAAAGATTCAAGTCGATATCTGCAGTGGTTTCGAAGAAAACAGCTTGTAACGCTTCATCTGGATCACCCGGTATATGAAAGTGAAGTACCATTCGTTTAAATTGGATTAAGCAATTGGTTCTTAATGTAAAATCTTATCCAACAATTACATGTATAGATTCACATTTTATCTTTCTACTCTCTCCGATGTGTAATATACAGGGTGTCCCAGATTTTGCGGATCAAACTTTGAACTTGCTGTTACTATGATACAAGACAAGAATGGCAGTGACAGAAGTTACATTCAACACCTTCAACAACTTGAAATCACAATTAGCTGTACATATCACTGATCTACTCCTATTGTATACCATAATAACCACACACGTGTTACCGTTCCCTTCGTATTATTCTTATAAATTTTTAATAAAGCTTCAAACGACCTATCTTCATATAACACTTTTCTCTCTCTTATGCCCATAGAACGTACTGGCAAAGTTTGATCAAAAACAACTGGGACACCCGGTATATTGCGTACCATAATGGGTTTACACCTGTAAATAAAATTGATGACAATCTTCACGAAGAATTGTCGTAACTCATTCTACATAAACTTTATCGTCTGTCCTTAAGAATGAACTTAAAAATATCAGCATCGAACCTAGCAAAACTAATACCAAAAAAAAAATAAAATGTCCGTTTCTTTCATTTCTCGTTAGACTACACAATTTTCAAACATCCCCATTTACCACTGAAACTTCCGCGTACTCCATCACAGGCTGGATTCACTCGCTTCCCATTGAAGCCTCAGAATCAGCCTCTCCGATCTTTCCCTGCAAAACATCCATACACACGGTACACGGGATGATTCACGATCTCCATTCACCGGAAACACGTAAAGCAACGCGAAATAATGGAGATAAGACGAGGAAGACTTGATGGCGATTAAGGCCCGTATTCCCTTTCGAATGCGACGTTTTAATCGTCGACGACGTAACAAGAGAACGGGAATTCGGGATAGCCGGGAGAAATGGACCGTACGCCTGGACCACGATGTGTTCATGGTTTAAACCAACGATGGTCGGGTTATACAGACACGAGGAATCTCGTTGCAACCGCTACGGGTTACGTCGTTCGTTATGACCATACCAGTGAAATCGTATTTCTAACACGGTCGTTTCTTGTCACCATTCAAGTACAGCTTCCGTAACGACGTGTACCACGGCCAGAGATAACCGGAAAGTATCGCCGGCGGACACGGAATTACGCGAAGAAGGGCTTCCGTGTCTTTTCCACCAACACGGAAGGAGGATCGTCGATCTTCCAAATTTATCGTATTTGCGGACCATTTTTATCTTTCGTCAGCGAACGCTTTTCTGGAACCCTTATCGGTGGTAGTAAATTACCTATATGGATCCGGAGACGGTGTTGCATATTATTAAAGCGCCATTGTGCGGCAGAGATATTGCTGTACGATAGGAGACGATGGATTTTTCGACCCGGGAAATACTTTTAGTTAGACTTTCAACGTGTACGCTCGCTTGTGTTTGTTTCTTTTTGTAAAAAATTGCGGTTGTGCTTATGTTCGCGGATTTTTCTGATACGTGTTTTATATCTCTTTGGTGCATAGTGGGGTAAAAAGTGTCCCACCATTTTAGTAACTACATATGCACAGTGGGATGTTTTCATCTCACCTTGAAACATTAACAAAACGAAACTAATCTAATTTAACCTGCTTTCACAAATTTCATGGTGAGATTATTTACGTCCCACCTAATAATTAATTATCTCAACATTTTTTTTTTAAGTTTTAGCTGTTTTATGTCGTAATTCATACCTACTTTGTTACATTTCTTCAAAATAAAATTCCTGTGCAACTAGAGTCTGTTTTTGTCTTAAAATTCTGTGCTTCAAAGAGATATACGGATTCGAAAATCATTCGCAAATTTATCGCTCGTGTGATTACTCCAGTGTTCAGTAGTTCTGAGTTTCTTCTCGCATTTTTAATTAGATACTCGTATGTTATTTTGGAATGGCTGGTACTTAACCCTTTAACCTACAACAACGTGTCAGACTCGTGTCAGAGATTCTGGTCAAGACGTGACAAAAATAGGTATATTAGTGAGAAAAATTAACTGTAATCCTAACTTTCGTTTTAATTCGTAAGATCAAGGATTCCTAAATGTAATTAATCTGTAACAGATTAGCTTTTGTTACCTGATACAATACTAAAACGGTGAATGGCTGACGCTTAGATGCATAGTCAGAAAAGAAATCATATGCTAAGGGGTTGATCAGGCTATTATTGTTTGTTTTCTTTTCTGTTCATATTACAGGGCGGTATTGGTTGATAACATTTTTTACTATGTTATGAATTTTGATTCTTTCAATTGTAGTCCATATTTTGTTCCATTCTTCTTTTATAATGATTTTTGTGTTATTAAGTTACAGTTGGATAAGCTATAATCTTCGTATTAGGCACCAATTAAGACGAACTTGATACTTCAATCTGATATTTCATATTATTCGTTTTATGAAGACTGTCGGATAGATTAAGTTAGGCTAAAGTACACTGACATTCGTAAATATTAGGACACCCGTTATATTCGTACAGCAAGTATTATATGATTTAAATTACACTTATTCGCCAGATTTAATACCACATTGTTGCGTCTTGCGCTTCGAACAAGCCGTCGCTGGTTCGTGGTGCGGGTTGTTTGTTGGTATGAAGTCACGTATTTTAATATGTTAAAAGAAAAAGACTTTAGTTTGAAGAGTGGTAGTTTATGTGGTGTGTGTTCGTTGCGTGCTACTTGTCTATTTCCCTTTTTTGATCTATATGTGTGCCACGTTGGTGCGCTTATTTATAAAAAGGTGTATGGATATAAGGTGGTGGTCTCCGCCAATGGGAACGGGTCTACCCCCTTGAACGGTCCTTCCTACTAGTGTGGGTCGTCCTTAGAAGGGACTCAGGGTGCCTCAGCTTTGTAGCTTATACCCCCATCAGACCAGGTTTCTACTTTCCATCGAAACCACCAACCGAAGAACAAGCCGGAGAATGAGCGAGGACGCCCGACCATGCTTGAACCCCAACTTGGCGGTAAGGATTTTTGCTGTTGGACTTTTACAATTTCTAGACGTTAGTAAGGATGGAACTAACGTCGGTGTGAAATTTCAACCCGATAAAACCAGCAGCACGGCTTTTCCAGAGACGGATGTGGAGCGGCACCCATCTTCTTACGGTCACCGCCCAGTGCATCTTGACTTCGGTGATCGAACGGGACCCGGTAGATATGCACGGCTACGGCCGCTGGTGGTGAACGGTCCTCCCTGGCCCGCGAGCATGCCGCCCACCCTGGAATTTCCAAGTTGGCTGGGTGACGGTATGTCGCGATGGCGGGGGAATGAGGCCCAAGGGTAGCCCGCCCGTAACGGGACTTTGGGCGGTCAGAGAGACTCGAAAGGTTTTGTGACATGTCAATGTCTATTGAATGTTCACGAGTGGGCACCAGGAAGGTATGTGGCCCGCAGAAACTTTAATTTTCTACAGCCATAAAACGCTTCCTGGGCTTCGTTGCCAATTTGAAAGGAAAAATTAATTAACGCGAAGAAAAAAGGGGCGCATTAAAAAATAGCGTAAACAGGCGTCCATGTCATAAACCCAATCCCTGACATACATATTTCAGGAAGAATAATTTTTTTTTAACCTTAATAATTTCGTAACTTTTATTTATTATTGCCTCATATTCAGTAGAATACTAGAATACACGCTACATAATATTAACAGCATGTACAAAACAATATTTCATTTTGCTTCGGGTTTTCCCCCTACTGAGAGTTTGCAAGTTTGGAATCGAATTGTATTATACATGAATAGTGTCTGGTGTTGTTTGAATAATGAGCCGTAAGTTTTTAACTAATTCGTCCAATTTACACCGGTTTCCCTATCCAGCTGAAATATAATCCACGCAAGGCTACGCGGCCATTTTCCCGCTCCATAAATTACGTTCGCAGGTACAAGCAAGCGGCGGCGCGCGTTAAACTGTTAAAACCTGCCGGCCAATAATTTCCAGGCGCAACAATTAAACCTCTAACTTCCATTACAGCCCTCTGCCATACCCTCTCTATCTCTGAATCACCTAAAACGATTATCCCCCGGAGTACAGACAACATGGAACGAAAACAATCCTGGCAAATCGATGAACAAAAAATTCAAATTCATCGGTCGGTGTCTGTCTTAAATTTATAATTACGAAAATTCGATCGATTGAAAGTTGCATCACATCCCGAAGTGGTAATCACCGATATTGATCGAACTTTAGTGGAAAACAATTTTTTTACTAATTATATTGAAAATAGCATTAAGGGTCATATACAGTACCGGCCAAGTGTTTGGAACCACCTTCCACTTTTCATCAATATTAAATCTGCTGCTAATTTTTTGTAGATTTGAAGTTTATCTCAATTCTACTTTTATCAATTTATCTCATATCAATTATTATTATTATTATTATTGAATAATACAATTGACGGGCTATGCCCTTTTTTACAAACTTATACAGCTAGTACAGGCACATTTATACAATATTAATCTACGTCTATTATACTTCAGCCATTCTAAGGACTTGTTGAAGATTCCTTTGGAGGGTGGCTAGTGATACATTAAAAAGGTCTACTTCGTGCATAAGGACATTGTATAAAGTAGAAATGCGATTTACTGGGTCAGATATACTGTATTTCGATTTGTGCGATGGAATGTGAAAAGTCGCTGTACTTAAATGTCTAGATGGTGCGTAGAAATTTACAGATCCCAATAACGACGTGCAATCGATATTACTATTTATTAATTTATGCAAAAAGGTAACGTCGAGAATTATTCTACGATTTTTAAGTGTGTCCAAACGATTTTAAGTGTAACAATTGATTCGAATGGTAAAAAATTCTCAAAGTCGCTGACTTTTTTCTGGAAATTTTTGTGTAAATTGCAATACTGAATGTGACATTCATCCCTTCAATGTGGACGATTATCGATAAAAAAGAAGTTAAATGTTTGTTTTAGTATTATCATATAGCAAAGTTTCATTAATATCGGTAATTATCACTTCAGAATGTTTCCTTGTCAGTTTAATACAGATTAAATCTCATTGACGTGTCGTGTTCGATAAATTAAAGTGGCAAAGGAAATCGAATTCCTTTCTGTTGTATTTCCACGCGAATTTTTCATCAATTTCACTTGGAAATTGCTAGAAGAATAGTGTCAAAATTTTTTTCATTTTCACTAGAGAAACAAGGAAAGGTTGCTGTGTAATTTAAACGGAACAGAGGATGTTCATTCGTGGTTCAATGAAAATTTTCCGATTGATCCATTATACGGTAAAAAGATTCAATCAGCTTAAAACAATCGGGAAATTTTTTCGCTCCGTCTCCACGCTGACACTATCAAAGACCAGAAAGCTTTGTCTGACTAGAAAAGTCATCTTTGTAGTTTGAATGAAAAATTCTGTGACTGAAATCTTGCCTCGACGAAATTCCTTTAGAGGGGTTTATATTCAGTGAAAATTGATTTTAAGAGTCAATGAAAGATTGTGCGTTTCCAAGTGCTAATGTATTGCACAAGTGAAAATTATAATACGAAGTACACTAGGAACAGCATATACGATGATCTCCTTTGAAAGTGAGATACTTGTGAAATTCTCATGAAGGAATCTTGTATGCAATCTGGAAACAATAGAAACATAGTAAAGGATTGCTTAAGCTTAGTAATTTCACCGCTCGGCGTAATTCAGTTGGTGGATTAACGTCTTAAGATTTGAAATTCTGGAATCCTCGAATCCCCAAATTCTCAAACTCTTAAACACTCAAATTCCCAAATTGTTAAACTTCAAAATTCCCGAATTCTCAATCTCTCAAACACTCAAATTCTCGAATTTCCAAATTCTCAAACTTCGAAATTTCTGAATTCCCAAACTCTCAAACATTCAAATTCTCAAACTCTCAAACACTCAAATTCTCAAACTTAAAAATTCCCGAATTCTCAAACTCTCAAACACTCAAATTCTCAAACTTCGAAATTCCTGAATTCTGAAACTCTCAAACTTAAAAATTCCCGAATTCTCAAACTCTCAGACACTCAAATTCTCAAATTTCAAAATTCTCAAACTTCGAAATTCCTGAATTCTCAAACTCTCAAACACTCAAATTCTCAAATTTCAAAATTCTCAAACTTCGAAATTTCTGAATTCTCAAACTCTCAAATACTCAAATTCGCAATCTTCCAAATTCTCAAATTCCCATATTCTCAAAATCTCGAACTCTCAAATTCCCAACCTCCCACCATCTTCAAACTTCTCAACCCTACACAAAGAAAACTGTACCCTTATCGTTAATCTGACTACGCTCACGTCTCACATTGTCGTCCCACTACTCGAAAGTCACCCTCGCAACAACACGAGCAAGCATCTTCTCAAAGAATTAGAAAACGTCTGTCGATCCGTGTGCATCAAGATCGATACGCATTTAGTGTGCCGGACTGTCAACGTAAACGGATCTTAATTGCGTACTCCGTATCTTTGACATAATTAGCATGCCACCGATATGGCGGGCTTTGCGTTAATCGTCTTACGTGGGCTCAGCAACCGGCCAGAGTACGGCCCTTTGAATGCAGCCCGTGGCTTACATCCGATATTAATATCGCTTTTCCGTAACAGCAGGGTGTCGACGAAACGTGAATAACCGTAAGTTAGGCACGCTACGTGTCCATCGATATTGCTATAGTTAAGCACACGATCGCGCGCATAATACAACACGCTTGCCCCTTTGTCGTTTGCGCCTAAGGGACATCCTTCTTCGTCCTCCCAGCTTCCGGTAAACTTTACGTTTCCCCGCAACTAACAGGCATTAAAGTATTACCGCAGCTAACTCGTTAGCCCTGCGAATCTTCTGGCAATTATTTCTAAACTATTTGATTTATATTTGGTCGAGGTAGATCAGGAAGGGTTCAAGGCGGAAATTAGAAGTTCTAATGGAATTGTACGGCGTAATTGGAATTTTGGGGGAATAATTGGAAACTTCCCTAAGGAAGTTTGACGCGAAATTTATTTACACCCATGATTTAACACTTTTGCAACCGGGTATTTTTTTAATCTTTGTAAAGCTGGAAGATGAACACGATAAAGTTACATCTACAGTCACAGAGTTCAGTTTCGTTAACATAGGAATACAAACTATAGAAATGGGAAGAAAGATGAAAATTCCAAGTTATGTGTTGCCATTTAAACCTGAACAATATATAGGAAAAACGTGATAGTATCGGTGTTTATATGGAAAAAGGGTAAGAGTGTGCGTTGTACAATATCTTTGCGCTGCGTTAATACATTTTTTAAGTGTGACTGTAAAGTAAGCGTTAATTAACCCAATAATGTCTGGAGAATCAGTATCTATAGATTTGTAATGTTTAAAGTAGACTTTACCTAAAATAACATCAAATGCACTGTACTGTACTCTTCATTTGTTACCTGAAATTGAAGAATTCTTTCATATTTTATGCTGAACATACTTTTAGAAAGAACCGTTTGATTTTCAGGTTGAAACTAATTTCAACTCGATTAAACTCACGTTGATTAATTTAAACTTAAAATACAAAAAGACATAATACCACGCCAGGAGCTGCGAATGTGTTAAAATTGCTTTTGTACTACAAACTATGGTGAACGTGAGTAATATGTTAAACTGTTGCACACTGTGGAGTCACTGTTTTATTATTCTTTATTGCAGAAATGAAATTAGAAAACTTGAAACCTTCCCCTAGCCTTAACACCTTGAACAGTAATTATTCTATTTTCCTTCCAACCCAAATTACTCGACTAACGAATCCAGAGAGCATGTTTCTTTCTTTAATTAAAAGTTCCGATACTCGAAACAGAGAAACATTGCGGTAGACCAGGCGTGTTGAACAACCGGTCAATTATTCTTTGCATAGGAGATATCGTAAGCACGTGTTCCTTAGTGAATTCTTGTTCCAAGTTTAAATCGATTCGAACCATAAGATAAACGATAGAACGGAACGTTCGAAATGTAGCTTGTCCGATTACCAGCGAATTATTTCCCTCTGTCTGAGTCCAGCTACAAGAAAAAAAGAAAAAAAACACGCGAAAGTTAAGAGCCGACTGGAATTAGTTTTCCTCACTCGTCTAACGAACTTCGTGCTTTTCCTCCATTTACACGGAAAAGTTAGGGTGTAATGCCATTTTTTTTATCCGTCCTTCCGCTTCCTCTTCTGCGCAGGAAAAAAGGATCCCGGAAGAATTGCGGTCGAATTAAACTAAATTATATTAAATGTTGGTACGGTTACGTGATATAAACCCGGTTAATTAAAGCTACAGAAGTTCCTGATGTTATAACGAATCCCTTTGCCTCGCGCAGCCCCACGGGGAGCAAACTCGAGAACCGGAGGAACGCGTTTCCTCATCCTCCTCCTCCTCTACGAGTAAGATATTAAACTATTACTTGGATAATTTGTTATGTAAGCTGGCGTGCGAGTTTCGCGAATTCCAAGGCAACAACGGCTGCTCGATCACTGCCAGACACACTCTTACTTGGTCTCTTTAATATCCTACATGTATCAGCTGCATATTGTAATAAATTCAACTCTTCCTGAATAATTCAAAGTACATACTGTACGTCACAAGAGGAATCCATTATCATTTTTAAGACTTCTTGCTGGTGAAGTAAAATATTTAGAGTTTCTATTGAAAATTGTCTAAATTTACATGTGAAATTGTTATTTTTAAATTCGTATGGATTTTACGCTTTTGTTGCCCAAAATACGTAATATAAAAGCTCTGTCGCTTGAAAATTTGATCAAATATTACTTACAGTTTATCTCACTAACAGGGTAAAGTAAAAAAATAAGTTAAAAAAATTCAAGTATTTAATACAACTTTTTGGAGCTTTGGAAATTGAAATTGTTATTTCTCAAGACAGAATTAAATAACAATTTCTTACAGTTGAAATTGTTATTTCTAAAAAAGGTCTCGTTTGTATAGGTGTTATTCTTTTAGCTTATCGTTCATATTGTGTAACAATATGTTGAATAAGCTTTATTTCAATCATTCTGACCTATAAATTGTACATAGAATTCATATATTCCTCTTCCACTGAACCCAGCTACAAAATGAAATTTCCAGTTCCTTTAGTTTCAAAATAAATTTGAAAATATACAAACAGAATTAATTAAAGCACTTGTAATGCAATATAATAAGTTCTTTTCTATACTTTCCTTCTAATTTTATTCTACTTTTAGCGTATCATTCCTTTCGGTGTATACTAACTTCCTTTCAATTTTCGGTGCTTTGAAATTACAGTCTTTTTTCCAATTTTATCACAAACAAGTAGTAACATATTCTGAATAAGCTCATATTCAATAAAAATCTTTGATTTTTCTTAACTTATTTTTCAGTTTACCCAGCTAGTGACGTAAAGTAAAAGAACTGTAGAAGATTTTTTGAACAAATACTTTATCAAATTCTAAAATGACAGAGCTTTTGTACAATGGATCTTATATGGATCTTATTTTTGCAATTTTTCTGTTATTAAACTTTAACTGTTTCCTTCTACCCGAGGTTTCCCTTAACTCGCAAAAGAGATCACTGCCAAACGTAAAAAAGAACAAAAAAATCCCGAAGATTTCTGTCATTTGAAAAAGACTCGGGTACTTTCGGTATGCAATTACTCGCGTTGGGCGAATTCACCATTCCCCGCGGGCCTGGAGAATCGATCCTCGCGATCGAGCATCCAATGACGACGACGACGACGACGACGACGACGTCGAGGAGACGATTGTCATTGTAGCCGTGTGAGAGCGTCGAGCTTCTGTCGAGAGTTTATTTCAATTTCCAATCTAATAAGAAATTCTTTCGCAACTATTCCTCTCCACCTCCACCTCCTCCAACATTTCTCCTCTCCTCTCGTTCCTCCTGTTCTTCTACGTATCCGAGTAAATTTGTCTCTCGATCCCCCCGTTTCCATTCCCTCCACCCTTTTCTTCATCCCTTCGTCGTTCAGCCCGTAACACCCATCGCCACTCTGGCGGCCATCTTCGTCGCTCTTTAGCCCATCCTCCAGCAGCCTCTCGAGGCATCGCTATCACTCGTCGTCTTCTCCGCCATTCTACCCCCCCTCCCCTCCAACCCCACTCATCCCTTTACCTTTTACACGACTTATCTTCCGCTATCTGAGACGTCGAAGATTGGGGGGAATCTCTTCTCTTTCTCTCTCTCTCTACTTACCTTGTCACTTCTTCACGCGTTTTAGCCTATGTCCTAACTGGATGTCATATAGCGACAAAATCGTTGTCTTCCAATCGTCCAAGAAGCCTCCCACGGAGTTCTATTCCTCATTTGGTCGACGCGGGGCGTCGCGATCATGTCTTCGACAGAGGGAAAAAAATTCTGGTTGGGGTGTGAGAGATATTTCATACAGGATGATGATGACGAGATTTGTAGTGGCTGTTGCAGGTAATTTTCCGACTAGCTCTTGTCGAGTTCATTTCGAATTATTCTTCATATCAGAGAAAATCACCAAGTGTAAATTTATGTACAGTATAGTTTTTTGAAAAATATTTGACACATAGTTTGTTTTTTTGCGGTTAAAAAGAAAATATTCCTGTTGGCGTTGAATTCTTAATCGAACCTGTCATGTTTAGTCTGTGTCCGATTGTTTCCAATTTCCAACAAATGAAAATCAAGAACAATTAAACAAGGCTGAAACATGGAAGCTTCGACTAACAATTCAAACAATCCAAGCCACGAAAGCCTCAAAACTCTCGTTTCTCTTTGTAATAAATGTAAATTTCCTTGAGAAAAAAGGCTCGACATACGTTGGAAAGCCTCAAACGAGAGTATAACCACGTAAAGCTTTGATTATCTCGTTCAGAGACACCACGTATGTAGATCATGAAGAGCGGCACAGTATTAATCGAGCAGCAGTAGAAGCGGCTGATAAAGCCTCTGACATGTTCGCGACATACGTTTTCCGAATATTCGTAGGGCTAATTAATCACCAGTTTGCTCGTTGGAATCAGAGACCAGTGGCATACGTGCAACGTACCCAGCCAGCCATAAACCCTCTCCACAGTTGGGGACGAGGGAGGTGGCGCGAAAATTTTATGAGTGGCCACGTGAAAAGGATATGAATATTTCATAGGCCTCTTGGATAGTAGACCACCTGATAACGGGCTATACGCGATAAATCATTTTTCGATCTAAATGTAAATACATCGGGGCCAACGATGCTAATGGTGACCTCGAAACAGTCTCACCTTTAACCCAGCAGCCACACTTCCGGTTTTATTGGCCGGAAGACCCGCGACAGTGGTCAATGGACATTGTTAAGGAGATTGGGTTGTAACATGGACACCGAAAAAGAACGTTCTTTTAATTAAAGTCTTTCTTTCTTTATAACACAATTGATCGTTAGGACTTGTTAATTACCTGTGGCTTACTGGTTCGTCGTTCAAACTATGTAAAACTTTGCACGTGGCGTGCCTACTAGATGCTACCTGATGGACCAGTTTCAGTAAGAAACACGAAGAATGATCTCTCTAAATTCTAAATCTATCTAACGATATTCTAACGATTCTTGACCTTACGAGCTTCAAAAGTATCAGAAAGTGGCAGTCTCTGTGTGTTTAGAACACCCTGATTGGTTATGTATAGCCCACATATTATGGTACACCCTTATGTACAACTGCGGACGTTAACACGTTATAAGACGTGTTATTAATGTCACGGTAAGGTGTCCTAAGAGGGACACTCTTTACAGTCAGGGATGGTGAAGTTTGTGTCTGAATTCTTAAGCCAGTGATCTGTGAAAGTGAGCCTGATAGTTGATTCGACCAATCTGTTATTCTTGGTAATAGGAATAGGCTTCTGGAGGTATAAGCCAAAAAGACTGAGGTACTTCTGAGTGCTTATGCGCCAGTGAACAATACTTGCATATACAACTTCTAATTTAAGCCTAACCGTCTGACTCGTTAAGCCTTACTGACATGTTCATTAGTAGACTCAGGATAGAACGCATCTTTCCCTCTACTTCCTTCCCCGGCTATCCTCCCTTCCCTAACCAATTGCTAAAATACGTAGTAGAAAATCATCGAACTGTCAATAAAACAAGCTTAAGACCACAAAGTACAAGTTTGAAAGTCTAAAACGTGCCCTATTATGCAAACAAGCCTGTCGAATAAACCGTGAATAGATCGAGCATAAAATTCAACATCCTCGTAGTCGAACGACTGGTGCACGAGTAGTACACGTTAGAGCAGAGGTTCAATAAGACGGAAGATTAACAGACAGCAGAACCGGTAATCTAAGTGCCTTTACGGGCGACCAAGCGTCAAGGGTGGAAAGTCCCTGGGATCTGTAATCCCCGACTAATTCAATACGAATTGGAATCAGCTCTAGCAGGCTTCTCTCCACTTCAAACCAACTCTCGTCCTTCTCCACTCCCTGTTTTCTCATTTTCACCGCGCCAAGTCATCCTAATTTGACTCGACGTTCCCTCTTACCTTCCTTCCTTCCACAGTTTCCACAGCGTCTTCGCCAGCAGACCTTTCTACGTATTCACCCCTTCCCCTCCCCTCCAACCCTTCTTCTTCATCCCTTACTCACGAAGCTCGTCAAACAAGTGAAGTAACACTTCTACAGAGGGCGTCGTCGTCGTCGTCGTCGCTTGGAAACGGATATGAAGACGGAATTCGAATTACATGTTTACACTCGGTTCCTGTTCGACGTTAATGGCCTCTGGACGAAGTCACGCAGACGCTGGGAAGTAAATCCCACCCCCGCCCCCCTTCGTTCACCCCTCGCCCTGGAAGGACCACGGTGTCCATTAAGGTTCCGCAGGAAGGAGAGAGGAAAAAACACAGCGTCGCGTTCGTTAATTGCGCCGGAAGGTTCACTGAAATTCTCTGTTTAACGGAGGGCGGCAAAGGACGAAAAGGGGGAAAGTACGATGAAAGATTTAAGAGGTACAAGATTGGTACACGGAAGTGATTAAAGGGGAATTGATGAAATTATGAGTGAAACGTACCGACGGATTTCGATTAAGATGATGGATGAAGTGGATGAACGAGTTGTAAGGATAAAGAATTCATGTTTAATACATTCGAGACCGATGACCCGGTATATGGGTCGTGCAGTGTGATAAAGCATGAGTATTATCAGTTTTGTAGAATAAGGTGGATAAGAAATAAAATTTCCATTGATTTTTGGATTAAGTGAAAAATGAATAATCTAGAATCAGGGCCATAAATACAGGGTGGGCTGCGTAAAACAGGCTACCTATCTTCGTTAGTTACGATGGTGCGAGAAAATTTTTAGACGTGATTTAAATGGTTTCAAAGGGTGAACAAGATGGAAACAAAATTTCTTTATGAATGCCATTTTTTTACATGAATGTATATATTTTTTGGACATTGATGTGCATTTAAGTATGCCTAATAGTATAACCTTAAAATTTTAAATCAAATATGAAACTTCCTTTCGTTTTTTGCCGTTTCTGCCT
>NW_017100618.1:341334-344451 GCF_001263275.1 Habropoda laboriosa
ATTATCATTTGTAATAGGTTCAGAATTAAATATACACGGTGTCTTTTCCTCCTCATGTATATTAATATAATAAGGGACGGAAGGAAAATCACAGAAGAAAAAATTTAAATTTGAATAAAAATTGCACGCGTATGCACTCACGTGATATAACAAAATTACTTCTTAGATAGCACTAAGGATACTACTAGATAGCAAATATTAACTTATTGTAAGCACATTGATTTAAAGCTCGAAGCTAGCCAAAATTTGTCAATCATTTTATTGTTAAATGTCAAATTGTCTACGAAAGTTAACCATAGTTCCAGATCAAATTCCACTGATCACCTTTAGTTGGATGAAATTGTTAAATGTTGTTTTTAAGAAAGACGTAAATAAAACCTCGTACGACACACATAAACCGATCATACTTCGATTAATAAATATTATATTTTTACTAAACCTACACCCGTTGAAAGTTTTGTCAACACCTCGGTCATTTCATCTGTAACAACCTAATACATTGCATTATTATATTCAAGAGATCATGAATATTTTTGTCTGCGCCGTTTATAAAACGTTACAATGCTATACAGGTTTACAATATTATAAAAAATTTAATAGTTGCTTCGCTAGTGTCCGAGTATTATTCAGAGATCGCTGTACACGCACTTGCACCACCCCTTTTCCCAGTTAAACCGTGCGAATCACTAGTGCAACGGCTCTCCTCGCGACAATTACTTCAAAAGTAAGAATAAAAACTAAAGATCCCTTCGTCGTGATACATCCCCGCGCAGAAAACTAAGGGAAGAAGGATATAAAGGTTCGTTTGCATATTCGCGCGCGAATAATCCAACGCCTAGTCTAGCGTTTCGTTCCACGACGGTGAGGTGGGGATCGTTCCGCGGGGCTGTATTATCCTCTTTAAGTTATCTCGCACGGAACTTTCCTCGTTACGGTTTGCTGAAGGATACTCGTGAGCCGCGAGAAATTCATTCCGTCGGTAACGGGCGTAAAGGAGGAGAGCACCGGTGGAAGAAAACAGGTGCGGGTGGGGTGGTGGGGAAAGGCGAAGAATAATCGCGAGAACGGTAAAAAGAACGCAAAACCCCTCTTTCCCGCGGTTTGACATTTAATTTTTCCAGATTACCGGGGCCGTAGAAAAAGAAAAGTCTCACCGGAGAGAAGTTCCGGTGAGAATGGCGAATTTTCCCTGTTAACGAGCGGCCATCGAGGGATCCCGTGATAAAATGATTAAACCGCTCCGGGTGAACGGGGTGTTTCTTGCGTTTGCTCCTAGGCGCGGTGGTTCTGTCTCTTCAGGGCGAAAACTGGCGCAATAAGACGCGGAGACGCACGACTTAGCCGTGGAACTCGGAAAAAGAGACTTCCAATTAGGGAAGTAGCGAGTCGAGTCCGCTCTAAAAACCACAAATTAGTGGTCGACGAGGTTTGCGGAGGGATCCTTTTCTGGCGTGGTATAAATTAAGACGGAAGTCGGCTGTGGATTAAACGTGGGGTCGGGCTTCTGCTCCTTGGAATGTCGATGGGATGAAACGTTACAGAAATGTACGAAGAATTTTTTTTTTCGCGCGGTGAACTTTTCAAAATCGATGGGAAAATGATGTGCTGGTGATATCGATGAAAGAAATTCGCGGAGTTCGAAGACTTTGGAAAATCCATTTGGAGGGATACTTTCTTGAGGGACAAAGTTCTTCGAGGACAAGTAGATGGGAGAATTTTGACATTCGATAGGAAAGAATATATCGGTGATATCGATGAAAGAAATTCGTGGAATTTGAAGATTTGGAAAATCTACTTGGAAAGATTCTTTGTTGAATGACAAAGTTCTTCGAGGATTAGTAGGGAAAATAATGGGTTGTGGGATGAATAGTCCTGCCATAAGTTCTGTCACAAATATATTGGGTGAAAAAAGAAAACAGTCTATTGCAAATATACTGAGTGATTGTAAAAAAATAGGATATGTTGTAATCTCTAATTACCCTGTATAGTGTCCGAATATTTTTGGGAGTAACTATGCATAAGTAAAATGGAGATTAAAGTAAACCACGGAAAGAAGGAAAATATTGTAATTCAATATTTGTCATCCACTCCAGATCGATATAATTTTCTAAGAGTATGTGTACTGTAGATGTGAAAAGTGGAAGAGAGGGCACTTGATTCTCAAATTTCTTTATGATATCACCGAATCAATCACGGTCAGCGCGACCGCTGATTAGCCGTGAGTATCGAAATGATATAAAAATCATACGTATAACACATATAGGGTGGAGAGCTATGAATCTAAAAAATAAAGAAAAACAAAGATTTTGTGTGCATTGTAACCTGACGGACAAACATTTTAGCCAATTTCTAAATAAGAGTTCTCTTCTCCTTTCACGATTCACCACCTTTCTTACAATTCTTCAAAAATTTTCCAATAAAATTGCATTCGTCGATTCTAAAGAGGTCGGAACCTTGTCCAGCAAATAGTTTACATATTAAACCCTGAATAAGCAATTGAATGGAATAGGCTGGAAGTAATAGAGAGACTAGCCCGGACCTAAGAAGAAGAGAGGAGGAGGGTCAAGCAGCGGTTGAAACGAGAGAGAAATCGGGTCAGCTTAGAGAGGCTCGAAGTCGAACGACGACGATCGACGAGCGACAAGGGGTACACAATTTTCAACGACGCTCAAGAAATCTAAATAGGCGGCGGAGCGAGAGGGAGAAAGGGGCAGGGAAATCGGGTCAAGGAGTGAGTTGGAGCCGAGTTGGAAGCTGGACGACGATCACGCGTGAGGAAGGCTCGTAATTTTAACGACGCGACGCTGGTGGATTAAAATGGAAACTGCTTACCATTCCGGAGGAGAAAACACTGTCTCGTCACGGAGACGCTAAGCGAAAGAGAGCCATTACCTTGGATTGCAGACTTTCAAGCTATTCCTTGAGAAACTTTAATTGTTATTCTAGTTACAATTGATTTTAATACAGCATCCTTTATTGTTTATTCTTGGGGGGAAATTCGTTCGTTGGTAGGTGAGGATTAAAACGTTAATGTAATTTAAGGGAAAAATGAGGGCTTGAACTGTTTTTTACGTTAAATGAAACAGGGGGTCCAATCATTTAGGGTACGACAAATTT
>NW_017100618.1:344820-351983 GCF_001263275.1 Habropoda laboriosa
AGAATTGTATAAGAAATTTCGAACCGACCGATCGAACAGTTTTTATTCCACCAAATTCCAGTGATACCTACTCTACGTGACCGTGTGACCAAATACAATTGTTCAGAATTTTGATTGATTTTCCGAATAATTCATTCGGAATTCAAAACAAAGAGCGACTCGACTACAGTTATTACTCGTGAATGAAGCATAGAATGCGAAGGAAGAAGCTTGATTCCCTATAGGGCGCGTGGAATGGGATCCCAGGCTTCCCCAAGGGTCCCATTACCCTCCTTCATTCCTTCGCATCCTTCCTGCTCGAGGATTCACCGGAGGAAGTCATCCCCGACTCGCGATACTGGCATCGGGAATCCCCACAGTGGCCAGGCTTATCCCGTTCCCGGGAGCAAATTGGCACGAACGCAAATCAAATCGGTGGACGTGAGCTGAGAAGGGTGCGCGACGATGCATAAATCAGCTGTTCAAGCTCGATCGATCGAATGTATGCTTGTCCTATGTTTTGGTGATTTCCATATAGAACGCTAATTAGAAAATTGAATTACAACTCTCGGTAACCATAACAAACGAACGATGAACGGATAATTGATAAAGTTGATAAACTTTCTTCCTCTCGTTTCATATTTTTCCCTATATTCTTCGAGTTGTTTCACACAATTTTGATACGAGTTTCCTTTTAGCCTGTAATTAGATAACCATTGTATGGAGTAAGGAAAAGAAGTTTTAAGAACCTGTATATCGATAGATGCTTGATTATTTCAATACGAACACGAACTCTGAACAAGGTTTGTTCTCTGGTTGAAGAGAGGCTACTTGGGAATTTTCAGACATTTATTATGGCCAGAAAAAGTGAGAAAGAGCCAGAATAAAAAAGTATATAAGCAGTACAACGGTAGTATTAAAAAATTCATAAAAAGTGAAGAAAAGCTGATGTATATAGCATTTTTTCGAGAGATAGCGTCAAATAGAGAGCCGCAGCAGAGGGTGCGAGGTCGGCGTGAAGAGACCGATGTTAGATTTATGGTGCAGACGTGATCTTTAGACTATTTTTCAGATTAACAGAAAAGTCCGCGTTAAATAATTTTCACATGCTGTTTCAGTTTCGTTAAATTCAGTCACTGAGTTTCTCGAACGCCATAAACCTACGCACTCCAATTGGAACCCTCGGATAGTCAGCAGGGTCTCCACGTTCCCTCTTCGGCTGACTCCTGAAGGCGTAACTTTTTAGAGAGAAGCCGTGATTGTGCACGCGGATAAAACGCCTACAGGCAAGAAGAAAATAAAAGACGTAGTCAGAAGCGAGGAAGAGCAGATGAAAAATAGATATCATACGTGTATGAAAAGGGTAACGGTAACAGAACACTTTGACAAAAAATTCGAATCGTGTTTGTATCGTTTACCTCCGTATCCTGCGATACTCACGTTGTATTAAACATATTATTTATTTATATCCAGTAAAACGAACACTCCCTCTCTCTCTCTCATCTTTCACCCCTTCTCCATCCTACGCTGATAAAAAATTCAAAAGGAAAAAAGCCGAGAATGTTCTATAATACAAGAGCGTGGTGATAGCGGTGCCACAAAAGGAACACGCTAGAAACAAGAGGGAAAAAGGAAGGAAAAAGAAGTGGAGTATTTTTGGCTGGTATTAAATTCGAGAGGGGGTGACAAAGGGACAAGGGGAGTCGTCGAGGTGGGAATACACGGGAAACAAGGGGCGTGCGAGATTGCAGGATCCCAGGGCTGCGAGATTGGAGCCGCCCTCGTGACCCTGAGACTACCTCGACAATTACCGCAAATGCGAACGACCGGCTACGTGACGGTGTTGCGAGCGAGCAGATCGGCTGTCCCGCGAGGAACGACGCTTAATAAGAGGGCCGCGATAAAGCGAGTAAATAAGTGGATCAGCCCTACTCCGCTTTTCCCCTTTCTTTACTCCAAGAAGCCTTCTATGTGCAAGACATTTTCTGGTTGGATACTTCAAACACCTTTTCCTCTTTCTCTTTTTAATTCTTTTTACGTCAAATTTAGGACTTTGAGACTTTTCGACAGCAAAATGAATTCTTCCGATGACTTTCTTTTTTATTGGATTTAGGGCAAATTTGAGGCTTTGAAATTTTTCGATAGCCAAATGAATTTTCCTGGTAATCTTTTTCTATTGGGAAATTCTTGTAGGACAAATTTGAGATTTTTTGACAACGAAATGAATTTTTCTGTTGACTTTCTTATTTATTATGGGAAATTCCTTTCAGAGCAAATTTGCAGCTTTGAGATTCTTCGATAGCGAATAAATTTTTCCGATGACATTTGTTTTAATTTACCAACAGGGTTAATGAAGTTTCATTATCGTTAGAATAAATGAATTCTAAATTGACGAGATAATTTTTAGACAGGGTGTAATAAAAAGTTTTCCAACGAGTTACATTTGACCAAACTCTTCCCGTTGTTCTCGCAAAACTGGACCACCTTGGCTGTTAAAGATTCCAAGAATACAAAGAACTCGAACGACTTTGCGACGCGTCCTCCACTGTTTCTTTTATTTCTTCGGCAACGAAACACTTTTTCCTAATGGCAACCACCACTGAAAAGTCTCAAGCGTCGTTGTCATTTAACGCACAGCGCTCGTTTCGCTGCTACGACGGTCCGTAGAAGACGCAATCTTATGAATATTACAATCTCTCCATCGTGCCGCCGGAACTGGCTCAACGATTCTGGGATATTTAACATCCTCTGGCGCCCAGATTATTCATATCGCTTTCAATTTTCATAAATTAGAGCATGGAATCGGCGAACTTCTTATCGAGTAACGCGTGAGATTGTCTTAGGTAGAATTCGCGTTGAATTTATCCATTACAATTCCATACTTATATTTATTCCATTTGAAGTTCGTCCTTAATCCTACGTTAGTCTGGTGAATTTTTTCCCCGCCGTTAATCTGGTAGATTTTTGCTTTTAATCCTTTGAGGACAATGGACTCATATGTATGCACACTACCGTTTCGTAAGTATTAGTACACCTATTATGTTTATACAGAAAGTATTATATGATTTAAATTACGTTTCTTCGCCAAAGCTAGTATCAGTGAAAATACAAAGAGTGTTCACGCTGTAGTTTCTAGTGTTTTCCTCGTGCGTGGTAGATTTGTTAGTTTCATTATATTTTATTCACAATACGATGGCTCGAATAGATTTTTCACATTTACAGTGGTTTTCGTATAATGACGATATCATGAATTTGTTTTAAATTGGTAGCTACAATTCCTTTTATATCATATGAAAACGGTTGCCGAAATATGTTCAAAAACCAGCAATAAACTCATTTTCAAATTCAATTTTGTGTCCGTGTTTGGTGTGTCATAACCAAAGACACACTATTAAAAATTTATTTTTATGACAGTATCTTAAATGGAAATAGATATTTAGAAATTTTATAAAATCTAAAGTTTCATTCGAAAAAACGTACGATACATTATAATACAAAATTATCTCCACAGTACAATATATGAGCCGTTCAGTGCACAAATCGATTAACTCCATAAAATGAGAAGTCGAGAAATTATTATAAATATAAAAAGTTATGACTATACCAAGTGCTTTGACACTTAAATTTAAGATTTTTCAAATGATTTTAACCTCCTTTAAGTATACACGACCTCTTCAACGACGCGACAAAGCAGTCCACTATCCCCACTGTTCCGACCAGCAAATCTCCCCCAAACGAAGTGCAAAAAGCGTACATAAGTACACATAAGTCCAGAAGAAAACAACTCCATCGCGAGGATACTCGACGTAACGACGATAAACTGGCCGAGTTTCGCTACACAAAGAAGCCTTCATAAAGATGCTATCTTAAGAGGTCCGACTACTCGAGCCTCTTTACGAGTGTAGCCACCCCTCATTGGCCATGAAACGCTAGGTGAAATCGCATGAAAGTTAAGGCGACCGCGCAATTATCGAACCAGTTTACCAAGTCTCGAAGACTGCTTATGAAAAACAAAACTATAAAAGACGGAGAGAAAGACAGAGGATTCTGAAGATACAACGAGACAAGTAGAGAAGAAGGGAGAGGACAAAGGGGAATGCAATTCGCGAGTAGAAACGGTCGTTTGCCGTCGTGTAACCGTTTTCGCGGATTTCGAGGACTATTCCGCGGCTCTCGTTGCCCTCTACGGTTTCGCAGTCCCGCATTTCCGTTAATAGCGGCAACTCCAACAATAATTCTGCCGGAAGCCGTAGCTGCATTGCAAGCCAGCGTTTCTATTGGTCGACAACGACGCTTGTAGCAATGGCTCATGAGGAACAGGAGCTTCGTTGTATCAATTTCCGTCGCTTTGCCGCCGGTTTAATCGCGGGGAACGTTTGAGGAAGGAAAAAAACAAACGACACAGGATCATTTCGATGAGAATTGTTGGTTACGTATGAGGAATTGTGATCGTAATACTTGTGCGCTTGTTATTTGGTACTTGAGTATGTAGTTGATATTATTGTTTCGATGAAAAACTTCGTGAGCGTAGCTTAAAATTTCCTCAAATCTCTGGATAAAGATATGGGTAAAATTGTAGTTTGTCAAAAATTGAATGAAACTTGAAGGTTGAATGTGTATAGTTGGGGCCAAATTAGATCCAGGAAATGGAGAATGAACCGAGTCAACGTTAGACTCATATTTCTTCCTTCTAATATTGCTGATTTTCTGACAGTGTTTCTAATACCTCGGAACCATCAAGGATAAGATCGTGGAATCGTCGAAATGCGAGTTCCCTGCAGCTGAGGTTGCATTTCAGAATCGGGGGAACACTTTGTCGAGGAGGGAGAAATAAAATTGTACTAGATTACCATTTCTTTCTTTTTATAATACACTCGCTATTTTCGCACACGATTCGTGGAATCCTTTCTAAAGCAGAAATTTATTTCCGTGCTTTCGTGACTCAGATCTGTTGAATTTTTTAAATCCTAAAGATTCTCGAAGTATCCTCGCTTAATAATCACAAAATTCCACCTCCAAGGAATGCTACAATAGCAAAGGACATATTGCTCCGAATACAGCCAATCACAATTTCCCAAAACGCAACCCTAAATTCCGCATAAGTTCCATTCACGTTCCCACGTATTTACGACGGCCAGCCAAGAGTCTCGTTTCGAATTTCGAACTTCCCCTGCTCACCGCGACCATAAACGAGCACCGACACCGGAACGAGTATGCGTACAGTTTCTAAATCTAGCTCCTGGTGAAAAAGTCACACGCGCGTCATAAAGCCATCTCACAGGTTATGTCACGAGTAACGTCGTTTTTTTTTTTATGTAAGCCTTAACAAACGGTTTTAATAAAAAAAAAGGACGTTTATTTATTCTAATACACATGGTGTTCTACTTGTAACGAACGTATAAATCATCTCCGGTGGTATTGGAAATAAAAAAAAAACGACTGAGAGAAGTTTATACAATTTCAAGACGCATCTTCCTCTTGGCTCATCTCCAATGAGAAATCACCAATCATGAATTTTGCATACCAACGCTGAAGTGTCGCCTTTTGCACACCTTCTTCAAACGCTAAATTGTATATTTTAAATTGTAAGTTTAAAAAAATACAAAACAAAATTGCGCGAATATCTCGATTATTTATCATGTCAGATAAGAATATCTCGATTATTTATCATGTCAGATAATAATGTCCAAGCGATTGTATCGCGAATTCTTTTACTATTCGATACACGCGTATGCTACAGAGAATTCCTTCTTCTTGATTATTCTGTATAAAAATTCGTAATCGGACAAAGTGTAACGACATTTAAAAAGAGACATTTCATTTGCATCGACCTAATGCAAGTAGCAATGCAGCGTGAAAACAGTACGTAGACAAAGACGACATTACTTATGAGTGAATCCAATAATATCTGCAACTGGTGACGCGTCCACGCGTTCCTAAAGGTATACGAGAATCCATTTCGTTTCGCGTTGTAACACTCCATCGATGAAACGATGCTCTACGAGCGCGGAAAACGTTAAAGGGGAGAATAATGGAAGCGTGGATCCTTTGCTGAGAGAACAGGTCTCGAGATTTCCAACGGGACATCGATATGGAAATCCAATTTCGAGATCACGCGACACGTAACGTTGTTTCCTGCTTTACGCGGCGCCGAAGGGAGGAAAACGAGCGCCCTTCGTCCTTCCATGAAGACGCCAGGGCCTCTTCTGTGTGTCTTCGATCGTTCCTTCTCCAGAAGAGTCTTATTCTAAAGAACCGGGAGAAAAGGATCGTTCCAAGATTCTAAAGGAGAAATCGTATTTCATACGTGGTAGTGTAATATTCGCGAGGTGAACGCGGCTTCGTTTAATTAACGGACGAGACTTGGGCTAGTTCTTGGTTGCTCTTGAACGGATTTAATAAAGGCACATGAATTAAGCGAAGGAGAGAGGGTTGAAAAATTTGAGAGCTGAAAAAATGATTTAGAGTTTAGATTCTATTAGACGTTTGCTGTTATTTTTGAAGTCTACAAAATTACTTCAAACTGCATTTTATCTACCACCTCTTTAGGTCGTTTATAGCGTTGACATTCGCTTGTTTAAAGGGTCACACACGACCCTTTAAGAATCGTACGTTTCTCAAGTGATGCGAGAGCAAACTATTAGGTCGATTGGTTTCATTCTTTTTGTATTATAAAGGTACATGTTTATAGAGCAGAAAACAGGAATGCAAAATTGAAAATTATTAGAAATATGGCGTCTGTATGCAGTGGCGTAAAACGGTTTCTTTGGCGCCGCCCAAAACTGTGGGCATGATTCAGCCCGAACGAGTGATCGGAAACAAATTTTTCTGTAATTCTCGGCTCACGAGGAGGTTTTTTAGAAAAAAAGAGAGTTGTGATTTTCATTAAAGATCCCGTACATTTTCTTTTGTTATTCGAAATGTTAGCACAACTTAAGTGAATTTAACACAGGATAGGATATCAACCAAAAATGTATTAAAGTATAGTGATAAGCGACTAATAAATGCTTCGGTGTCCGTCTCGCTCAACGGCTATTTCCCGAGTGTCCTCTCCGCGTCGTATCCCGCGTTGCTCCGAAAAACCGTTGGAGCCCCCTCGTTCGACTTTCCGGGGAAAGGGCTTAGTTTATGGTACCCTCAGGTACCCGGCGCGCTTTCTCTTCCTGGGTGACAAAGTCCAGGCC
>NW_017100618.1:352182-354245 GCF_001263275.1 Habropoda laboriosa
ATTCGTTTCTCGATGAAACGTATACGACCCCTTAAAATAGATTTTGTTGATGAATTCAAACGACAAATTGGAAAAAACGTCATTCAACAAAGAGGCATACAACTAAAGAAGTCATTGATGACTTAACGCATCAAAACCATCAATTTTTTACTCCAATGGAATCCATATGCTCTCGATAAAATGGAGAAAAGTTATTGAAAACAATTTTTTGCAGTTATTGAAAACAAATTCAATTTTTCACTAAATAAAGATTAAAGATTTTCACTAATACAGAAACACGCCAAAAAATGTAGCAAACACTTTGCTACTTCTAACATACAGGTGAACAGTTTTGGATGCAGTAATGTTTGTAGAGCTTCGATATTGATCAAAGACTGATGAAATATTTATATAGTAGTTAATTACGATGATGGAACTGCTTTTGTCTGCGCATTATCAACGACTCCATGGCCGCGAAATATGAAACGCATCCAAGAATCGAAATCGAATGAACGCGTCCCGGGGGAAATACCTTTTGTTTTCCGAATGATCCTTGTCCGAGCTGACTATGCTTGCAGGTAAAAAGATTTCACGGATTTACAAACGAAAGGACCACCGATTTCAGAGTACGTTCGTAGACAATTCTCGTGAACCTTTCTTCGCCTAAATATTTATCAAACCGTGCTTTTCCACAATGTACTTTAATCCCTTTCCGTATGAAGGACAAAGTTTCTCGTTGTTTCAACATTGTGTCAGATTAAAAGTAAGAAATTGTTATCGGTAAAAATGTGCTTTTTCAAAAAGGGTTTAACTTTAGATCCAAATGTTTGGTAACAGTTGAAAACATCGCGAAAAAGCTATATATCCGCTTTTAAAAAAGAGAGAAGAAAAGGAAGTACGAGAAGTAGAAGAAGAAAAAAGGAAACATACATAGAGAAAAGTCAGCGAACGCGTCCAACTCTATCGCATCTGAGCGAAATTATAATTCCCCCTGGTAGTTGGGATCACGACGAACCGGACACGAGGAAAATTCGCGGAAACCAGAGAGCGAACCGAACGAGCGTCCGGTGTTCCAGCTCCAGTTGTAAAAGGATCGTGATCCATCAGGCTACTATGCTCTATACTAGACCTAGTCGATGTACGTGTAATTAAACGTTTACTAGACTTATTGTTAGAATAGAAATAAATTTAAGATTTATTAACCCTTTTCACTCCGCTGACACTCGTAATATGCACCGTAACTATTGAAATAGAGCAATTATCAAAAGAAATAAAAAATTCATGATGATTTTAAACTTTTGTGAATTATAATCGAATAATTATGTTCTGTAGCTGATCAAATTTGAAAAACATTTAAGTATGCATCGTAACTATTAAAATAAAGCAAATTATCGAAGGAAATAGAAATAATATTGGATTAATGGGTTAAATAAATAGCGTTCACTGTGAATTTACTTAAACGTGTTTTATTTCTTTGGCGCGGAAGGACGTCTTTACGCTTAGAAAATCGCAGTCGATGTGAAAGTGAAAAACTCGTAAGGGTACGACGGAAAGTCTGTTGTCCACTTGAGAAAAAGAGACCAGGACTGCCTCAGCCTTTTACCCAGGTCACTTAGGTATTGTGCGAGGACGAACGAATGAACCGTGGGGGTTTTAATGCATGCGGGGATTTCAAGGGAAGGGATTTAATTGTGTGAATGTGTTTGTACATATACCAAGGGAAGGGTATAGGATAGGGTAGTTTTAGGAAGCGCGCAAAAGAGACAGGGACATACAAGTGCGCGGTGACTGTTCGTGAATGTATATATTATACCGCGATGTAGTGCTGCGCCTAACCCCCCTCCTGGAAGGCGGCCACCCAGAGTCCCACTGGGAGGGCGTACCGACTTGGGGGCGACTGCCCATAGCTGGTCCCAAGCCCAGTTGAGAAAAGTAGAGGGGCCTAAGCTAACTTAACCTTATTGCCACCGGCCACCCAACGCCGGGCGCGGGACGCCTATGTCGCAAGACGGATTCCCTGCGCCCGGGCTGAGGCACTCCAACTCGGCGGTGGTTTCGGACCCTAAAAAAAAAAAAAAAGGTTA
>NW_017100618.1:354330-357938 GCF_001263275.1 Habropoda laboriosa
AATAATTATTCTCTATATTTAATAAAATTTCAAAAATATTTATTTATCTTAATTTACTTAAAATTACTTAAACATTTAACCGTTTGAAACTCTGAAAAGAAATTAAATTACACTTAAGACGTGTAAATTTCATTGAGCCTACAATTGACGAGATGTCGAAAACTATAACGCAACATACAAAGCAAAAAAATCACTCGAAGTACGTCAAAAAAAGAGAAAAAGAAAATACTTCGAAACCATTGGAATACACTCGACATCGAGCAAACCAGTCGAGAAAACTCGGTTTTTCCCAGAGAAAAATCGACGAGACCACATCCACACGGTCGAAACCACGCGTCGACGTGAACGAGAGTCTCCGCGAGAAGACACTTCAGCCGATAAAATAACCCGGGTACACCGTGTATATATATATAGAGAGAGAGAGAGCCTGAGTCCATACGTACACCCACAGACCTAACGACTTATTCTTTTAAGACGCGCTAAAACTTCTAAAGGACGTCCTTTCACGGCAGACGCCATATTCTCTCGACTTTTCGAGAGAGCGAGGCTCGCCCGGGAATAACCTGCTCCGTAGAATAAAACCAGAGGGAAGCCATCGCGGTAGATAAGTCGTGGCATAAATGCCAACACATGTCTCATGGTATTTTCTTCTGCTTCTGTCGCGATGCGCTTCATCTCCTCGTTCTTTTCCCCTCTTATTCCCCCCTGCCACGAGATTTTCATCCGTATTTCAGGTGGCAGCTTCCTTGGTTGCCAGCCGAAAAACCACTTCCAGAGGACCCTCCTATGTTCTCAATACCTTTTCCTCTATCGTACCGATAGTCTTCAGATTCTACGGCCGCGCGTGGGTCGCTTGATATTCAGTCGCCACGTTTGCAAAAAATGTCGAAGCCTCCTTTAAGCAATGATAGAGTCTACTATACTCCGCTTTTTCGAAGGACTCCTTTCAGTGGACAGAGGAATTACGAAAGCTGGCTCCTTGTAAGATTTAAATCCTTTGAAAGTTTACACCGTTTCAGGTACTATGCAAATTAAGCACTCTATGAGAATTGTTACTTATAGAATGAACAGCGCCATGTATTACCAGTCGTTTGCCTTATCTGTCAATAGCTATATCTCTTAACCCTCGGAGGGCGAATGGTTTTAGGCGGACGCGGGAGACGGATGCAGTACAAATGTGTATATTTTCAACTGTATATATTTTATATTTTTCTTATTTATTTACATTTGATACATAACATATGGGTTTTTCCTGTACCAAACGTAATCCGAACAGCCTGACTTTATCGCTGTCGAGTCAAAATGACCCTGCATTCGTCGTACGTGGGTTAATGGTAGCTACTCTTGTCGCTTTATTCGTTTATTTGGATTCTGTTGAGCGTAGTTGCCCGAAATTCAGAACTTCGAATTAACGACTTCCAGCCTGGTTGAAAGTGACTTCCGATAATCGAAATTGGTGTGAACTGGCTTTTATGCCTGTCACGAGAATGTATTATACATTGGATAAGTGATCGAAGAGAAATTCTTAGAAGTGTAACAACTCTTTACAATAACGATCTAGCTTTTCTTACCTAGAATGTTCGGTCGAAATAATTCCAATGAAGGTACACCCTCTCTTGAAAACGAAGAATCGGTAAGTCGAAGATCGAAACTTCGGAAAGTCACGTTACACGTACCGTAGAACCCTAGAAAATGTGTCAAGAGACATTCGAAAGCACGAGGAAGGAGGTCCCGTTACGTACCGAAGTTCGACGACTCGTAAAATACCAAGAAAGAGAATAAAAGAAAATTGATCTTGAAAATGTTCGACAATTGTTTACTTGTAATAGTTTTTAGAAGGAATACACTGAATTCTGCTTTACAAGAATACACTAAATTCTCGATCGATACGGAGCATTGTCAAACGTTCGTGGACCCGTCACAGGATTGTTCATACGCGAGGGTGTCGCCTGAACTGGAATACTTCTGACACCGTATACATCAATATTTAAGTGTGGCCAACGTGTTCGATTTGCAATAAATCGTGTTAAATCTATCCGGAGTATTCGAGCCGAGGCGAAACCGCCATCACGATCCTTCTTCCTTAGCGAATATTCTCTGTGTTATGGTAGAAAGGAGAATTTTATGCGCGATTACACCGGATATCTGGACCAAAATGGACTATTCCTGGACACCATTGAACGCTACATCAAAATTCTGCACATTGTCGTGTAATTATATTATCATCGTTATTCGTTGTTTGAATTGTAAAATAGATTCTGAAATGTAATATTGAAATAATTTGCGGAATAAATATTTTTAGTTTGCATTCTATTGTCCCCTCATGCTCGGAAATAGAGAATAATTGAAAGGGAGATAATGAAATCAATAGTGCAATAATACTGTCTTTAGATCTAAACGGTCTTCGCTAATTCACACAGAAAGTTTAAATAAACAACCTTTTAATCTACGTGCGTGACCAAAAGTAGCACGTTTCGTTTTTCACCATGAAAAGTAGTACGTTTGAATGGTTGGCTACGAAAAATAGCATGTTTCGTCTTTCGCTGCTAAAACTAACACGTTCGAGTGATTTGCCACAAATCATAGCATGTACCGGTTGTAATAACGAAGAGAAGCACATTTGAATAGTAGGCTAAACAAGCATATTTAGCTTTGTACCACAGCAACCGACCAGATTTGATATTTTTTAAACCATGCAAGTCAGATTGTCCTGATCTTATCATAATATACAGTATTTCCCGCTTAATTGACGGAGGCTCTGGTCGACATCACGACTGTTATCGAGGGAGGTAAGTGTTCTGGAAATGGCCGGCTGTTATCTCTCTTCGATTCGTTCCCTTCTCGAGTGCATCGAAGATGAGAGTGAGAAACATTTTCATATTTCTTTCGTTTCAGAGATTAAATGGAGTTATTATTTATTAGAGAATATTTTCAAGGGTTGAATTTCTCGATGCAAAATGCATTTCAACAATTTAAATTAACCACACGCCGGAACGCGTTAGTTTCCGCCGCAAAATGCAAAATGTGCTATTCTTCGTGGCGAAACAGTGTAACGTATTAATTTTCGCAGCGGAAGACCAAACGTGCTAATATTCGTAAGAAACAAACGAAACTAATTCCTTTTTGACCTTCTGGAAAGCCTCGCAGTTATCTTCGATTAACGTTCTCAATTAGAACATCTAAAATTTCCATTCTCACATGCACAGAAGAAATATCGCATCACACGTATAAAAATACACATCAAACCTAAACCAATTGATTGAAATAACAATATATATCAAATTTCACTGGAATTAGTTTGTTAGAGAAGAACTCTTGGCTGACCCAATACCTCAACAAGCTCGCCACAAACGTATACCACCATAAAGAACGGCGCTGGAGGTCTCGCGAGAAATCAAGTGCGGTTGGAAAATCACACCGTGGATCATCCCTCGGGCGAAGAATCGACCAACTGTACTACCTGGCGTCGATCGATCCCCAGACCCTCTCGAATCGTAACAATACACGCGGCGAGAACTATCGTGGAACGCGAGTAAAAATGAATTTTATCGACGATCAGACGTGCACGGTTCGAGTGAAACGGTCGGTCGGTCGGTCGGTCGTTATCA
>NW_017100618.1:358069-363625 GCF_001263275.1 Habropoda laboriosa
TAATTATCAGCCGAATTCACCGTTCGCCGGATACCACCCCTATCACTCTTCTCGGTGAACGAGTTCTATCATCGCTGAAGCCGATGGCACGTTGAAAGTTCGCTGTTTTTTTTTGTTCCTGGAGAAAAAAATATAAGTACAGGGTGTCCCACCTAACTCAGCCATCCTTAATTATTTTGCTATTGTATTTCAGGGGGGGAAATTAGGCTATGGAGGTGAAAATCATTTCACGGCCATATCTTCTGAGATTTTACTAATACTAATATTGGAAATGGGTTATGGAAAGAAATAGTCTTTTAACTTTGTAATATTCTATTTATTTACGGACTCAGAGGAAACGTCTTTACGCTATTGAATCTTCTAAAGGACTGTCACTGGGCACCCAAAAAGAAAGTTGGGGTCCCCTTATACCTAGAAACTGTTTACATTATGGTATATCATTGTGCAGTGCGTGACTCGAAGACGGACACCAGACACATCTGGTGGAAGTCTTAGTGCCTTTGTTTAAAATAACCCGGAGACATTTTTATCCTCACTTGATTATTTCCGTAGGGTGTTGTTAGAAATAATCCAACAACTAACATTTTTTTTAATAAAATGGATATTCTTTTTGTTTTGTTTACCATGAGACAAGTGACATCGAAACGCATTCAATAATGTATCACAATATGACCTTGAACTGAACGTTTCACAAGTAAATAATTAAGGTAGAAGCTGAATTATTGAAAATAATTAAGAGTGACAGAATTAAGTGGAACACCCTGTATATGGAAAATGATATTTTTATCGTTTCTTTTTATTGATGTGATGGGTAACGAAGAGGGATTTTAGAAGATCCAATGAAAAAGATATGTATGTATAGTTGGTGGAAGAAATATAGCGAAGTCGTAAGAGTAGGTATTTCGACATGCAAATCAAGAAGTATGCCTTAGCTTTGATTCAGTCCCCATCGAAAAGCATAATTCGACAAATGAACAATTGGTGCCGTACAGTGAGTGTCCCGTTGATCTTGTAAATCACGATTTTACTGAGACTTCTTTTTAGAAAATTCCTGTATCTGCATCTTTGGAATTTCAGTGTATCATTCGAACACATAAAATATCAACTCTGGGTTACACTGCACCAATCCGTACCGCTACTTAATGCTTTAACTTACGACCTACCTAAATTTATTCCATCGACTATACTTCGAAATGAATTAACCCGGTCGTTTCAAGCTTGCAATAAAATAAAATAAATACATAGATTCTACCAAGGATATTACGGAGTAAAATGAAGTCTGATAGACCCAAATTTCACAAGCCGAAGAATGCCGACTTCAGACCAAAAGAAATCCATTTCTACCTTCTCCTTGTCCGTTAAATCGTGTCAAAAATTTCTAAACGTCAAACGTTCGAACGCACGCGATACGAGAAATCGAATGTCACAGCGAAACGCGTCCGCGACACCATTCTTCACGTCGAATTCCGGTAGTAGCGCGCCGCCTTTGGCGCTTGCCCTATTTGGCACGCAGCTGCGTTCGTAAATTGGACGAATTAAAAACTGTAATTCTTCCCAGAACACGGAGATCGTGAATATACCAGATACCAGAGATATTCGATGGTAGCCACGCTCGAAAACAGGAAATTATACGAGTATACCGTACGGTCGTCTGTCCCTGAGCGCTGGCTCTACGGGCGCTGTGATTGGCCAGTGTTTTTCGTTAATAACTCGAAAACGAAGCTTCAAACTACGTTTTGGATAAGGAAAAAGTTGTTCAGGGTCACCCCAGCAACCCCCCATTTCCGGGTGGTCCCAACGTTACGGGACACCCTGTATACCAGGTGTTTCATTTATAATGAACGTCTAAATTATTTCCGCTGCTATTGAAAGTAAGAAAAAGTAAAACTAATCACTACATCTGGTGATCATAAAGAAAAGGTCATCTTGAAGGCCATTACAAAATTATCAACTTCTTTTTGCACATTAACATCCATATTTTATAATATAAGTTGTAGCCAACGTCAAAACGAATTCAACCTCAAAGTGACCAAAAACAGTGAAGAAAAAAGGTTAATAACATTAGAATAACTTTCATTCAAGATGACTTTAGGGGGTCTTTTTTATCATCATTAGATGCGTGTCTTAAAATCATATAAACTCCTCTTAGTCATTTTTTTCTTACTTTCAATGCCAGCAGAAACAATTTAGATATTCATTATTAGACTGCGGATTTTTATGCAAACTCATATTTTCGTGAATATAATTAAAGAAATAGAAGTTAGACAGGTAACTGTTTTATTCGCTAAATATCATAACGAGTACTATATTTTAGGATTATTTATATATTTTTGCTTATTATGTGCATTCTCTGTATTTTTGTGTTTTCAAATTTTCCATAAATGCATAAAAATCCGCAGTCTATTCATTACAAATGAGACCACCCTTATGCGCTATTTATCAAAAGTCTAGGACCATTTATCAATTTACACCGATATTCTGACAGATTGATTCTGTTACTAATTTTTTTGTCATATCAAAACCGTGCACTATTTATAAATTGTTTTTTCATCATATCTATTTTTTAATAGCAATTTACTTTCTTCCGAAAATTCTTACATATGTAGACACCTCGTAACTCCCAGTGGTCCAAAACTTTTGAACAACAGTGTAGATTGGCATGCGGAATGCTCGAGTTAATTCGATAAAGAGTTGGAATGAAACAGGGAAATCATATTAGTTTTTGTTTGATCGCGTTTCCCTCTACCTATTGGATTATTCTAGGTTCACACACGGATAAACCTCGAATTATGATCCATGCCGGTCGAATTTAATAATCCATTTTCGTGTTTAATTAGGCCGCGCAGAAAACTCAAATATGTTCCTTCGTCGGGTCAGGGTAAACGTTTGATAATTGAACGAGACGCGGCAGCGGAAGCGCGTTTCTCGCCGAGATACGATTTAATCCATGGTCGAGAGGAATGCATCATGAATTTAACTGTTGGGAAAAACAAAAACGAGATTTTCGATGGATAATTCAGGAATCTTTTTAAATCTCGTTTAATAACGATCGATGATTCTCAATGGAATGTTGCAATATTTTACTTCAAACAGCAACACTTGTATAATAAAATAAGAAAATAAAAATTCTGATTTATCCGTATTTTCTGCTTGTAAATGTAATTTATATACACAAATTTACGTGAAAATCGATGAATATTTTACCGGAAATATGAACAAAAAACTTATAATTTCTAATACATTATTTAAACAAATGGACTTCTTTCAAATCTATTTAAACAGTCACATTCGTCGTTCGGAAATACAAATTTCGTCAACTTGCACCACCCTTCTATTTCTAATAGTTATCGAGATATTGGACTAAACATGTTTACTACTCCAAACTTTGAGGACAATTTTCACTCCATTAATGTGTACGATTGCCGATAAAAAAAAGTACGTGTCAAATATTTTTTTGAGATCTACCACATACTAAATCAAAATCGGTGATTATCACTTTAGAATGTTCCCTTGTTAGTGTAATTTCTTAAATCAGATTAAATGCTCGATTAAATTAATTTGGAAATTCCAAGTCTTTTGCTTCTAAGCATCGATTCTTAACACAATTCCTCTGTCAAAGATCCAAATTCTTAAGTTAGATTAAGGCAAGTTCGGTTCGTGCGATTTCTGATATTATTTACAGTTTCCACATCATCGTTCATTCTCATGAAAACAATACCATCGATAAAATTCTACCCTTAACCCTTTGCCTTACGATTTTTTATGCCTACCACGTTTGAATTAAATATACCGAAGTTAAAATACTATATACGTATAATTTGTGTTTGTTACGATTAAAGCATAAATTGAAGATAAAGTTGAACTTATAAAAATTCAAGTTTATTAGAAGTACAATAATTCTTTTGTAATATCTTGACAATGATCTGCACAACGAGTTTGATTCGTTAGAGTAGAAGATCTAAATATGGGCTATCATTTTTATTTCAGGATTTATTGTCAAACCTGTGGACGATTTTTAAGATATAACACTTGAACATGTATCAATAACATGTTTACTGTATGATATAAAATCAAACTAAGCTGAACAAAAGCAATGTATGTTGCAAATTATATTTAAAATGAAAGGGAAACTCTTCATTTTTAGAAATGTGGTTCAAATATGGACCACTCGTAAAATAATCGGAATGAAAAGTAAGAACTGTATATTTTCAGGTTGAAATATTGGGTTGAAGTATAAGGTTTAGCTGCGTATAAAAATGTAAACTTAAATTTAAATGCTATTTACAATATTTACAATTTATTTACAATAGTTACAAACGTATATATCTTTCTCAAGATTTTTGGTATTTTTTCTATTACAATTCTCAGTCACCGAATTCTAATATTGGCTAGCTCGTATTAGCCAATATCACAAGGCTACTAGCTTTGTAGCCCATATTTAGATCATTTGGCCAGGAACGCTTAAAGCGATGGTATTCGTTACTACGCGATGATATTCATTACAAAAGTTGCACTAAAAAGAAACTTACAATGTCAGCAATGTAGCACTCTTAGTTAATTAGCTCTGAGTTTAATAGATCATTGCTGAAACAATAAAACGAACTTACCTGAAAAATGTTTTGAAATAGCGGAATAAGAGTTGCAACACAATACGTAAACAAAATAAATGTAGGTCACTATCTCCTTCAGAACACTTATTTTGTTCGTTACTCGTAGTTTCGTCCTATTTTCAATAGGGTCAAGCACTTAACATATTCAATACTTCAAGTAGCCCATATTTAGACCTTCTCCTCTACTATAAAACAGAGGGTTACATTTTTTCTGTACACATGTTCATAGATCAAGTTTCTTATAATTTTTTCTTTTTGAAAATTGTTAAATGACGCCTTTAAACGAAGGATTTAATAGAATTTTTAATGAGGAACAATTATTTTCATTAATTTCATTGTTCCAGATTGTACGCTCGCTGACACATTTTCTGTACTGACACGTTTTCTCGCTACTGTACCGTGCTTCCCTGCGAAAAATCGAATCTAATTAACGTTGCTCCGTAGCAGGTCGCAATTTGCTCGGTTCTCACTTGCGACTATCCTAGCGGTTTTCGAATTTTCAGATTTTCACCGTGACTGATAACGATCGATTTTCTCTCAACATCGTTCGTCATGATATTGGAATCGCCGCTATAGTGGTTGCAAAAGCAGACAAGAATTTTCAGACAATCTTAATGCTATTTAATCGGTAGAAAGCTTTCAAAATTTGGAATCTTGGAGTTTTAAAGCTTAGATATCGAAGATGTGAAGAATTTAAAGATTTGATACTTCAGAAATTTAGAATTAGGAGTATTTACAGTTCTGGAAAACTAGAATTTGAAAATTTCAGAAATCTAGAGTACGAAGAGTCCTTGATTGCAGAAATCCAGAATTTGAAGATTTCAGAAATCTAGAGTTTGAAGAATCCTTGATGTGAAAAATCCAGAATTTCAGAAATCCAAAATTTAAAGTGACCTGAATTCCAAGAATCCAGGATTTCAGAAATCCAAAGTTTGCAAAGTCCAAA
>NW_017100618.1:363852-366867 GCF_001263275.1 Habropoda laboriosa
CTTTCATAATCCCGAAATCTTTAAACTTTTCTCGTTAATCCGGTCAATCTCTGGGCCCGCCGTGCCGCTCGAACTTCTATAAAGGAATTACTTCGTTCCCGAGCCGGGAAATAGGTTTTTAAGCGATGAAGTGCACTTTATTTGTACTGACGAAGCGAGAAAAGGAACTGAAGGGAAAAGAAATAAAAGAAAGAAGAGAAAAAGTGGCGGACTCTTCAACTCTGACACACCCGGTTCAAATGTCCTTTTATTCGAACGAAATTTTCCACGAAACTTTCCCGCGGTTCTGTCAGCATTCACGCTGCCACACGGAACTGAAATTTCCCGTTGAAAAAGCGTATTTCATTTCGTTCCTGAAAGAGAGAGAGAGAGAGAGAGAGAGAGGGAGGCACTTTAAGAAGAGTCGAACGAATAATTTTCGGCTGTAACCGGAAAAAGGTCGTAAATTCTTCATTGCTCGCTGAGTTAACGTAGGAAGTACGAGCTACTGTGCAACGCAACCAAGATTTCAATGAGATGATTCGCTGGAACTTTTTTAATAAAGCACGCTTTATGAAGCGTCCCGATGCACCGTTAACGGCATTGTACACGGAACGCCTTTTAGAACTGTTTAAAGGGCCATTGGACGAGAACTTGCGACTCTCCAGGCTGTTTTATGTATTTTATCCACAATTCAAACTAATGTGTATACCTTAAGGACGATAGACTAACATATGCGTTCTACAAATAAACTCGCATATTTTTTAGCAATAAAAATAATTAACCTTTCTATGAACTCACGAACACGTGTACAATAAGATAAATAAAACAATTTGTTTTGTTATACAGTGCAGCTTAACGAAAGTGTAATTTATCAATCTTACAAAAATCTAACTCCTTACCACTTTTACTCCAATTTTACCTTTAATCATTTCTAAAAAGATTCCCAACATTTATCTCCTCCTTTCCTCCTCCATCACTTTCCCAATTTTAATTCCTTCACCTATTAAAATTCTTATTTTATCGAAGTAACGTGATTTTCTCTTAATTCCAGGCATGAGACCAAAGGTGAAGAATCACTACAGAGCCCATCAACTGTCCGTCTGGCTTCGTCTCGTTCCTGAGCTTCATCGTGCTGGAATGGAGGACGTGGACTCAAGGCACAATCTGTTTCGTGGCCATTCCGATCCCAGCTTGTACGACGGATCGGTGCGTCCAGATCCGTTGAACAGGATCAGCGAGGAGTTCAAAAGGAAGAATATCACCACCGAGCCACCGACTACCACCGACTATAACGCCGCCACTTGTGTCAGCTACATCCAAAGCACGAACCTGCAGAACGTCCATAACGCAAGCACCGACACCCTGGCCAGCCTGGACGCAGCTGGGTACGTAATAAGCAATCTCAGTAGACGTAATGAAGGCATTAATAAAGGAACTTGGCTGGTGCTTCGAGTCTTTGCACACTGACATGACGTCTGTACATTTGCTAATTATCCAACTGGATTTGTCCAAGTGCAAGAAAAGGTTAATCTGTTTTTAATATTTTTTTTTTCTTTCCTTTGAAGTTACGAATTAATTGGAGAAGTGTTTTTGTATCTACCAACGATGCTTGTCAGGTTTACGGGAATATTATAAAGATTAAAACCTCTTTTCCTAGAAGCTTTTCTTGATAAATTAGATTTGTTCGGAGGTTTTGATAGAGAATTTCATAATTTTCGTCAGGATTTTCTTACGTTTCAATCTTGCTTCTTGGAATATTTTTGACAACTTCAAGTGTGTTGGAGAAGTATATAATGGGAATACGAGAACGATTTTAATTCCTTGTCTCAGAATTTTCTCACAGCTATCTACTGTCTTATGTTTGGAATATTAGAAATATTTTAATTTTTTATTTTAGACCACCTTTTATACCTTCGAGCGTCTAGAAAAAGCACTGGCACAGCTAAATTTACTGGAACACGAAAGAGCAATTTTTATGCCCTATTTTACGAATTTTTGTCTAGCTACAAGGTGTCTGATAATTAAGCTAGTACCGATCTATCGATCTTCCAATTGTAAAATAAATAATTGTATCTTCTATATAGATACGCCGCGTATTCGACGGCTCTAAGCGTGACGATCGCGATCGGCTGTAGCCTGTTGATCCTGAACGTGCTGATCTTCGCCGGGGTGTACTATCAGAGGGACAAGACGAGGCTCGAGGTGAAGAGCCTTCAGCAGCAACAAATGTTGAATCAACAGTGCGGACCACGGGGTTTCTCCGAGCTCAAACAACCGCCTCCTCCGCACTCTCATTTCCCTGGGAGCGGGCAGGTCATCGTCGACGTCGAGAACGAGATGCTCAGAAGGTAGCAATCTTTTCAAAGCCTTGTAAAATCGATAATATTCACTTCTGATCGTTATAACATTCCCAGAACTATTCCGAATATTACATTTCTATGGAAAATCAAATGTAAAGTAGTACAATACCAAATAAACGAATATTCAGTGGAACAGGACAATGAAAAGGTGGTCAGAAATCCTCAATTTCTTTCCTTTTCTTTTTTTTCCTACAATCCTAAAGTATTCCTAAAATCCTACTCGTTCACTATAGCTCCATCGTCAGTTATTTCATCGTTATTTTACTTTGTAAATAAATTGTTTCACGTTCATCTGCATAACCATACATCGATGACCACCTTTTCCCACATTACAAGCCTATTGCATGATTCTCGATTATGTCGATTTTAACCGAGAGCAACAATTACGCATTAATTCGTAATAAAATTGTTACGAGACACGTAACGATCGCTCGTCATCGTTCCAGGAACGTTTTGAAAGGCACTTCGAACGATCCCAACACGCTTCTCCAACAGGGCCAGGGAACTCACACGTTGCCTCATCAACACCATTATCAAAAGCAACATCAGCAACAGCATGCCACTCTTCCCCGAGCTTCCGTCATACAGGACATGAACGCACAAACCCAAGTGAGAGTCTGTCATTTTAATTCGTTTGCCACCTTTCATGTCCTTTCAGATTCGAAAAACGATG
>NW_017100618.1:366926-368308 GCF_001263275.1 Habropoda laboriosa
ATTTTTCTTCTTTATTTTAAAATTTATCAAATGAAAATGTTTCTTGAAGAATTTCATTGGACAAATTTTCATGTTTGATAATTTTCCTCGGAAATTTCAGATACGTAAGGAACATTCACTTTTCACTCGCAACGGAAACGTATTCGATGATTTTCCAAATTTTGCAATAACGATGCCTTTATATTGATGTTACCCTAATCATTAGCCAGTAGATGTTTAGGCAACGATAACATACGAAAATATGTAAAATACACGAGAGTAATGTTATAATTTTACTGACTATAATATAGCATTAGGCAGAGCTGGGCAAAATATTATTTGAAATAGTAAATAGTCTATTTTATTTTAAATCGTGCGTATAACTATGAAAATAAGATAAAGAATTGATGGAATTAAAAGTACCCTGTTGGAAAAAAGCCATTAATATACCAATGGTGCATATTTTGATGAAATTATTGTTTTCGAAAATGCATTATTATTATTTTAACATACAAAAACAGCAATTTCATATAGTACACACCTAATACATTTGTTGTTTACGCATTTGAAGAAATTCTAACATTACTCCCATGATTATTCCAATTGCATAAACATTCGCAGTCTGCTAATTGCGGTACCCTTCATCTCGGTCTTTTCACTTGAAACGAAGAGAGAGCCGAAAAGAGCAAAGGAAAAAAATCGACGAAACATTAAGGAATAACATGGATGCTCCCGGTAATCCCAGTCTTCCATAAACACCAAGTTTATTCCACGACGTTAAAGGTCGAATATCCCACGTCCACGTTGATTTAACAAAGTTCCAAAGCTTTAACGAGCCTGTGCCTTTGGAGGCTCCGTTCGTAATCCTATTAAAGAACTTTTAAAACTGCTAAATCCCGGGTCCAGGTGAAATTTACACCAGGGAAGGGAGAAAGCTGTTCCTTGACATTTTCCGCGACGCGGTCATTATTCCGTCGACGGACAGTATCATCCCTTTTATCTCGTTAGCGAATTTCCACGGATTCGAAACCAGAAGGGGATGATAGGAGGAGGACGATGACGTAGAACTTCATTATAAATGAAACTTAGCAACCTGCGAACCTCTGACAGGAGAGAGTTTCCTGTATCACACTGATCTCCTACATCGTACCTCGTCGATTCCTTTGTTATTAATGAATATAAAGAATGTCTGGTAGTGGAAATCTGAAAGCCATGAAAAATACAAAGAAAATATTTCCAGATTATGTCCTATTTTGTGGTAAAATTATCCAATCAAATTGGAATACTTAAATTTAATTCAGTCAAATGTAAGTTTTCCAATTGAATTTCATGATCCGCTGCATAAAATGCAAAGTATGGATTCGCGAAACTTGCGGAGGAGTATTGAAAAATAGACGAAAATT
>NW_017100618.1:368459-375061 GCF_001263275.1 Habropoda laboriosa
TATTTTCTTCTCTATTTAATTTTAATTATTTTTTTAAATATTATACGTTGAATGTTTGTTTATTTGTTCTTCATACATACAAGTATGCATTAATTAACGATTCCTTTACTCATCTATATTTTTATTATTATTGCTTTAAAAAGGTTATTAGAAGAAAAAGGTTAACTATACAATAGTAAGTGCCTTAACCATCAAGCTACAATATCCAATATTAACTTGCAAACAAATTGGCGTCAAATAGGAAATACAACAAAATATCTTAAGTGATACGATTTAGGCAACTTTCCCTTACCTACTTACAAAATGTTTCGAAAGCACGTATACAAATTATACGAACCAATAGAATTTACCGAAAGTACCTACATACTTTTGAAACACCTCGTATCTCCTTTATCTTCCTATTTTCATTAATGAGAGTTCGATATTGCATCTTTCTTTTTGCAAACACTCCAATTAAAGGGACAAAATCACGCGAAGGTAAATGTTCATTTACGAGGATAAATGGTGAAATTTTGAGTTATTTCAACCTGTTCTTCCTCCTTGTCGAATTTATGTTTGATCTTTCCCGGGCAAATGGACTCGAAATTATCGCGCTTAATCTACGCGGCTCCCTATACTCAAGCACCGTGACCGTGTGAGTTATTAATATTTCCCGAATGTTCTTGCCACTTTTTATCAATTGGAGCGTGTTATTCTTTGAAATTATCATATCTCGTACTGTTCCATTTTTTCCTGGAATAATTGGAAAATTCAACTTGAACTGTGTTAAATTGTCGCGAGAAATATCATATCGGAGCTTCCTCTATCTGAACAATTTACTTGATTAATTATTTATTACTCTTCGCCGCTTCGTTACGCGTTTGTTTGTAATTGGAACAGTAAGCAGACACCGTGAGTAAGTGTCTAATTAGCATCGGAGAATTCGAAATTGAATGTTCCAGGGATGAATCACTCGAGAGAGAAATACATTCGACGATTCTGTTGGCTATCAAGGAAACTTGTTGTCGCACTTGACACGGTACAGAGAGAACCCCTTGACAACGTCCAATAGGTTGGACAGAAAACGGCGAATACCACTTTTCCAGCAACTCAACTTTCTATCCGTGGAAAGTTGCCGCACTATAAAGTCCCGTGGAAATGATGGATCCTTCGCGAGTTTTGTTATCCCCCAAGCTCGAACAATCTTGTGAACGTTTTGTAGCAACGTGAAAACTTTAAATTCACTTCAGACTAAATTGATAGATTTATCGTTAATTTATCAATTTTTATCTTCCACACTGTTTGGAAAATTCTCTACATTGAAAATTCGTAAATATTTGTCTATATTTCTCATACACGTACACTGTCGTTCCTAAGTGTTAGGACACCCGTTATGTTCGTACAGAAAGTATTATATCGTTTAAATATCGTATCATATATCAATAAAAATACGAGGTTTGATAAAAATTTTAAAATAGTATCCGGAATATACGTCTAACTCAATATCTCATAAATTGAGAGAAAAACTGATGACATAGTATGATATGGTTATCATTGCTGTGACTATTTTAATTTATTTTGTGTCAGATTTTAGTACGTGACGCGCGTGGGAGACGATAGATGTTCAATCGCTGCTTCAAAATCTTTGGTTTCGGCGTTTTCAAATTTAAAAAAAATTTTTTAATTTATCGTTTTAAAAATTAAAGTGGAAGTACACAAAGGAAAAATATTAAGGATTAAATTCGCGACAACGGCACGGTGTGAGCAAATTTTCAAAGCGCCTATAGGGACGAGCCAAACAGCAGTGAAAGGGTTAAAGAAGACCATTTTAATTTAAAATAATTTTTTGTTAACAAAATTTGATGACGCTAGTCCGGATATTTTTTATCAAACCTTGCATACGTACTGGTTATACTGCGAGATTCCAGATTGAAAAATTGTTTTGAGGATCATAAGAATCTTGTAACGACTGTTTAGGTTTGCTTCGTATTCAGTAAGTGCCTTAATAAACACCAAAATTTCGAATGTGAGGAGTCGCTGCTAGAATAGTAGCGGTTTTTAAAGCCAAGAGAAGTCCATCCAACTCTTTTTCCCCTTTTCAATTTTTGTAATATGAAATAAACAATTCCCTAACAGCATTGGAATTCTATATCTGTCAATGCTATCGTAAACGAAATTATTAATCCCTTTTCTCTTTTGCCTGCAATTTTATTAAAGAATAAAGTTTGCAAAAACACTTCCAAAGAAATCAAAACTTCTCCCTATTGTCGTTTTCATTATCTATATAAAAATATTCTTCTCCCGACCAATGTCTATTCACTTTGTAACGAAAAAAAAACCATTCGACGTAAGCCTTAGAATTTCTTATCAAATGACAATGCTATCATAAACAAAATTATTAATCCTTCTTTCTTTCTTCTTCCTGCAATTTTATCAACGAACAAATTTTTCCAAACGAAACTTCTCCCACTATTACAAAAGCTTATCTGTAATAACATAGATTCTTTAACAAAAAATTTCTCCTCTCTATCAATTTCTATTCACTTTCTAAATAAAACATAATTCAACAATTGCAGGGTCCACCAAACGGGTCCATACACCTGACAGTACCAAGAGCCCCGCCGCCCCCGCGAGCCAAGAGTCCACCTGAAAACCAGCCCCTGTTGCAGAGCGCCACCGTGTCGAGTCGCGTGTCCCAGGCGACGATGAGCGAGATGCGAGTGTGATGCTTGGACCCCCCTCCGAAGCCGGTCGTGCCGGACGTGCTGACGGCGTCGACTCTGCTTTAAAACAGACCAAGAATCGTCTCGTCCAATGCCAGTCGAGTTGTATATGTTCAAGAACGTAGGAAACACTTCTTCGAACGAAGATTGAATTGATAAGAAGACACTCGACAAGCAAATGGTCCGAGAAGCTTCTACTGTTCTTCATTTCCATCGTCCAGAAGACGACGTGTCGCAGCAATCAACGGAGGGGGGTGAATGGAGCTTCCGCTCGAGGGAACGAAATTGGGAAAACGTGGGAGAGATAGAAGTACAGGGTATTCGTCGAAGAAGGAGGTGATTTTTCAAAGATTGAAAAAAGATAGAAGAGGGAAATTTGGAAAAAGAAGAGAACCTAGAAAGTTTGAGGGAATAAAACTTGGTGAATGTAACAAGGTCTAAAGAAACGAAGAGAAGTGAAGAGAAATGACGAGAGAAAATTGAAGAGCTGGAGAATCTGTAAAGATTCAGAGTTCTAGAATAAGAAGTCTAATATTCAAAGAAAAGCCCTGAAGAATGAAAGAAAGGTCAAAGAATTTTCAAGGCTTGGAGAATCTAAGAAGGATGGAGAAACAAGTCCAAAGGAACCTCAAACAGAAAAGTGGTTTTTCTCGAGAAAAAAAGTAGTGATTCCAGAAATTACAGGAAGACGGACATTTTATGAGGATGAAGCTTAACGTGAAAACCACAGGAAAAAGTGTTGATAATAGAAATGTGAGACTAGGTTATCACGATACGAATGAAATTACGTGTCTCGACGGATACCAAAGCCCTATCGAATTATAACCGGGAACTATAAATGATCGAACGATAATTCTCGGTATCTGAAACCTCGTCATAAATACAGGCGTGTTTCTTTTTACCATCTGATCGTATTTCAATCACAAATAAAATGAAAAAAGAAAGAGGAAAAATGGAAAAAATCAGTACATTCAGCTAGCTAGTTGGTAATAATGAATTCTAGGTGTTACAGGGGGGGAAGAGGGACGCTCAACAAGCCAGAGATCGATCATGGAAACCCGTGTATAAAAATGAAACGCTATCCACTACGATGTTAGATGTTCCTTGTACATATTTAACGAGAAAAAGCGAAAAAAAAAATGAGAAAAAAGGTGAATTTATACCGTAAGAGAATGAAAAAAAAATATAAGCCAAACACATTTGCTACTTTCTAAGAGGGGACGTGTACCACCCGCGTGTCGCGTACCGTTTCGATCGTCCGTTCTCGTTCGTTCTTCCGTTTTCTCGACTTTATTTCTTTCCTCCTAAAATAATTAACGGTGTAAGTGTGTCGAGATCATCAAATGCTCAGATCATCGTCATCATCGTAAACGAACAAACAGCTCGCCACCGACGATCTCATCATCACTATATTATAACTTTCGATCGGTCGAATAACCTGTAAAATTTACGATATTCAAGATTTAATCGTGTATGATCAAGTTGATAGAATTTCGACGCGTTACAAATCGATACAATTTCTTTTCTATTTTCGTTACTTCGACTCTGCTGGCCTTCTTCTGAAATTCCAGTAGAATTGAGAAAATAAAAGTTAACTGGTGCCTCCTGCACACAGGACACAATGTACCGTCCACCATTTTACTATCACAATCTCCGACGCCTCGTTTAATCATAATTCTAATGAAACTTCATATGGAAAAAAGTATTTTGTCTCACAATGGAAGTTCCATTTAAAATAAGTATACAAAAGAGTACAACAAAGTTCTTTAAATCATTTCTTTTTCTGTTTTTCTTTCCTTTTTTGAGTATATGATAAGACTGGTAAATCGAAGAAGAATGTTATTTCACCGATCAAAAGTCACGAATCGTCGATGTGTAACGTCTTTCGACCTCGTCCCATTATCATACAAGCATAATTCAAAATGGCCCCATTTCACGAGCAGAAAGAGAAAAATCAAACTGAGTGACGCTTCGCTGATACGCACCGTTCCTGACGATGAACGTCCGTGCAACGGTGCATGATGGGTAATTACCGTTTTTTCTACGCTTTTGGTAACACTGAGAAATCTACCGGCGAGGAGGAGATTTCGTTTCACTGAAAAACACCACGTACACTATTCAGAAATTAAAGTAAAAAAGAAGAATCCTTAAGAAAGGCTCGATTCACATTAGTCATTCAGTCGCTCGAATTCACCTGGTCAATTTTAATCATGCAGTCATGACTAGCTCCATCGTGTTGCTGGTTGGCCACAAGACTAACATTACATTCTGTATAATTTAAAGCTTGGTTACGTGATTAACAAAATAATCATCATTATTATTATTCAGTTACATTCTGTATAATGTTCTCCACGTTATAACTGTTCTCATTATTATTCACTTATAATCCGTATGATTTACGATCTGTTGACATATCTAACAGAATAACCATTCTCACTATTATTTAATCACATTCTATATAATAGGATATTCCAAATATCTCGTGAAATATTCTATATAATTTGCAGTCTAATTATATACTTTATTATTACTATTCAATTATAGTCAATATGAAAATAGTCTCACTATTATGGTAATTCTAACCTGTCTAAATAGAAGCATCGTTGTTCTTTCATCATAAAAAGATATAACCTAAAATCAAGTGGAATCTAAATATAATTCCACGGTACTGTAAAATGATTCTCCAACACAATTGTATAAATTTTCATGCCATTACTCGATGATATATCACCTTCTTCCTTTCGTGTTCATAATTCGATTACAGTTCAAGCTATGTTCAACCATGTTGTTTGATGTAGCGCCACGTGATCGTAGGAGGCGATTGCATAACGTTTAGTTACAGCATGGCTAAGTCGGTAACGCAAATCAAACTGTACAGTGGCGGTAACCGCCACCAATGTAAATCGAGCCATAGAGTTCCAACGAATCGACTATCCACAGAAATGGTCGTGTGCGTGTTAAAGGTAACCGTAGATCGTGAAAGTGGATCTAACCAAAGATTCCTGAAAATCTGTGCTATCCTGAATAAAATTATCGTCCCGTTTCAAATCGTCAACAAAAAGAGATAATGTCGGAGATGAATAAACACTGGTCGATTCGTACGTGGTTTCTAAGTGTACGTGGAATTTTTGTAAAGTTATACGTATACATATAGGTGTAACATAAAAATTAACACAAATCTGTTATTGTGCGTAACACACTGCCACTGGACACGTAAATTCACGTAAGCTGACGTAAGCTGACGAGATGAATTTCTCCGGTCGGTTCGGATAAAAGAGACTGTAATTCCTGTGTGACTTGATTCTTTGAAGCACTATTCTATCATAATTAATCATTTCTAGTTTACCCATATTTTTCGAATTATATTTTCAATATGCTGTAGTTATTTGAAAAATGTAATTCTACACAAGAAAAGTGATTTCCTTCTCAAAATTCAGTACTACACGTCGAAACTATTATATAATTATCAAAAAATTTAAGAAAAATCTTTGTAGATAGTTTACTTATGAAATTTCGTTGATTCTGATTGCAATGATGTTGACCACGTGGAAACTATGAATATTCGAATTAAATTTTTTAATATAACAGTCTAATTTTTCTTTAATGTATAAGAAACTCTTCGTAATATATCACAAATCGAACTGATTAAATGAATTGTCTTTAATGCCGTAGTTGTTAAAGTTTGCAAAGTTTCTCGTAATAAATGTTGCAAGAATACAAAATTCGCACAGATCGCGCCATTACACTTCACTTCACAACGTCAGAACATTCGAATAATATGTTTCAAAGAATTAATCACCGGACCGAATTTAACGCTTTCACTGTTACCGAATAATCAAACTCTTCTTAATGGAACCAATTATATAATTCAATCTTTATTTGTATTAGTATCTATACGAT
>NW_017100618.1:375548-377275 GCF_001263275.1 Habropoda laboriosa
TATACGATGAACGAAATCAAAAACCTGCGAAACTTTTTCAAACGTTCGAAGTGGAAAAACGTGGCGCCACTCAACGAAAGATAGCAGTGAAGGCGTTAAAGGAAGTTCACATGAACGATTGGCTTAAAACCTCGTTTTAATGTAACCACCACGTGAAGACCGAGCTTAAAGGGGAAAAAATAGTACGTGTTAATATGAAAGGAAAAAAAATCAAAGTTTTTGTACATACGATTAAGCGATTATAATAAAATAAATCAAATGACGTGTTTACGAATATTCTCGCCAGGCTGTTCACGACGATCGAAAATTTGATTGATCGTCTTGCAGCATTATCATGGATGGAATGTAATAAAAAGAAAACAGGAAACAAAAGTTCGTTATGCCGAATGAAGTAGTTTTTTTTAAGATCACTTGCGGAATTTCGTGAAAGAGTTACGTAATCATTAAGTACGGACAATCCGAATATACTAAAGACTAAAGGAGGAGCGAGTAATAGTAGAGTTAATTAAGCCATGATCGGTAAAAAAGAGTAATGATGGAGAGAGAGAGTCACTGAACCGGTTAAACAGATATTTAAGAAAATTTAAATGACATATATTAAATAAACATATTATGAATTGTAATGAATTTATTATGGCGAATATTATTATATTTATGTGACTTTTAGCTGGCCTCGCGTTCCACCGAAAAGATACTTGAAATAGATCTTTCGGCCGAAGGCAAGGCTACCTGTTACGTTTAAACATTTCTGTTATCAAATTGTAAATATATAACAAAATACATGGTGATATTAATTGTACGTGTTAAATATCCTTCCCAATAGTTACACATTATTTGTTCTAACTTTTTAAACTCTGTATAAATACGTAAAAATAGTTACTTTAACCACAAACAAGGTACAGGATAGACCTAATACCTAAGTAATGTAATTTTGTGTCTAAAGTTCTGAAATACCGATCGTGTAAAAAATCAGAGTTTTTGTTATGCTCTCTACGATATAAAACGGTGAGTTTAGGAATTATATGTATTATCCGTAATATATTTTATTAATTATTATTCGAAATTCATTGTATTAAATATTATTCGAAATTCATTGTATCAAATATTATTCGAAATTTATTTTATTAAATATTATTCCAAACTTATTTTATTAAACATTATACGAAATTTATCAAAATATTTTATTCATTTATTTTTTCATTTTCACACACCTGGTAAGTGGTGAAACGAACTTCCGCTTGAACCGCTGTCTTCTTTATATCAGCGATTGCCTGCATGACAGACGTAAAACGATCCAAGCCAGTTATCACGAGTTCAACTTCACCCCGGAAGCTATTGATTATTAACTGTAAATCGTGCATTCCGTGGACCGTTTGTGCCAAAAGGAAATTTCCCAACACCTGTTTCCATTCATTCGCGTGCTGCTTGATTCCGGATAATAAGGGTTGGAGGTTGATTCTAATCAGAGGCAAGAAATTCGTTCAAATCTTAGTGATCTGAATTTTTGCAAATTCTCAGGCTTTAAATATTGAAGTTTTCAACCTTCTACAGATTCAAATTTGCAAATTTTTAATCCTCCTTTCGCAATTTTCAAAGTAATTGAATCAATGAAATTAGAAGCTTCGAATTTTCAATTCTGATTTTCCAAACTTTTTCAACTGTCATACTGAGTTTGAAAATTTCTCTAAATTCTAAATATTCTAATTTCCCTAGAATCCCTAAGTTTC
>NW_017100618.1:378404-383589 GCF_001263275.1 Habropoda laboriosa
AACTTATACTATGTACATATTACATATCATATTTTCATCCATGGTATGGTCGCCTTGGAAACAATGCATACGAGGAAGGGTTCGTGTTTCTTTCCTTATTACGGTGCGGATTTCAACAAAAGATAACCGGCAATCGTTGCACAGCAAACTTATCGTTTCTCAGTCAGTCAGTCCTATCGAACATTCAGTCGCAACGTTTTTCAAGCGATCTCAAAAGCATTTTAAACGTTACTTCCACATAAGAATGAAGAAGTGAGTCATGCAGAAGGAAAGATTGCACTTGAAACAGCGACGAGATATATTGAACAGCAAGAGAATTCATCTACAATTGATATCTTATTTTTAAAATAGTGGCGTGATATCGCATTATCAAACGAAATTAAATCAAAGAAGCAGAGAAAGATTACCGATTCTTTTGTAAAAAATAATATTTAATAAACATTGTTTATATGTATGTATGTACTAGGTATGTGCAATAAACATTATTGATATACTTATATATTAATTTTTGTTCAGTAACTACCTACAAATGATAACTGAAAAATGTCGGTTTAACAGGCCACTCGTTTATCCGGCCATGGGTCCGGTTCCACAGCGGTCGGTTAAGCGGGAATCTACTGTATTTACAATTGAGAGCGCTATTATGAGAACTAGTGAAAATTCGTGGTTAGTCCATCCCACTGGTAGTGCTAAGCGAAAGAGGTGTCATTACATTACCCCTTTTATCAGTGATTAACCATATGTTGATCATCCGCATCTGCTACTTTCCCGCTGCTTGCCAGGTTACGACGGTGGACCTTGCGCTGCTACAGGTGCATTTTTGGAACTGCCTTTGTCGTCGAGGCGAACGCTTTGCTCCAGCCGAATTGTAGCTGTATACAGTATATTCTCCACACTGTCACACCGCAAGGAAGCTAAACCTGACACTCGTAGAGTCAGGGACTACGTTTTCGAGCCTCACTCCCGCCTTTGAAGTTTGCCGAACGTAGACAAGGACAGCGAATAAAAGTTAAGTATGAAACGTTAGTCGAGGCAACCAAGCGATTTAAATATCAACTTTTTTAATTTTACGTTTTTTCATCTGGAATTTTATTTAACATCATGTTGGTGAGATTTTTCTGATGAAAATGATATCAAACACGATATAATTTGAACAACATTTACTTATTAACACGTTCACTGTCACGCCAGATTTACCGGTTGCTGTCAGGCGGCCACAAGAAAATACATTTTAAGCATAGGATTCTAGTATTATGCTTTATGTCTAGCTAGCTATGACGTTCAAAATTTTTAGTTGACAACATTTATTTTATTTTAATTATTCTAAACATTTGAGGCACTCCAGTCACTGATGACCACCATGACCATATCGAGGAAACAATCTAACGTTAAAACTTATTGAGTGATTAATTTAATTTCATAATATATCGCTTTAGCGAGCCACCGTTTGGTTGCCAATTGTTTATCACACAGAGTCGGCCTACTTCCACGTAAGAAAAAAAAAATATGCATTAAATAACTGTACACATTATCCGTCGAATGTAGAGGGACAGCCACCGTTTTGTTGCCACCTGTTTATCACATAGCGTCGGCCTACCTCCACGTAAAAAAAAAAAATGTAGGGTCCATTCGACAAGTGTCAGTAAAATGTAGGCTCGGCCTACATCAACGTAAAAAAAAAAAAATGTAGGGTCGATTCCACAAGTGTCAGTAAAATGTAGGGTCGATAGCAGCAGAAAAGCTGCTAAACAATTAGAATTAAATGTAACGATAGAAATTATTGCAATAATACGTAATGCAAATGAAAAAATTGAAAGAATCAAAAGAAAAAACGCGAATTTGTATCTTTTTCGATTCTAGAATATAAGAAAATTTGAATAAAATACGCGAAGAGAATTGGGGAGAAGCATAAGTTAAACGCGTAAAAATATTCAATAATGAACGAACTAGGGATGAAGCTATTATTTCGATACGCGATGCACTGACTCTAGTATTTACTAAAATTCAAAAATTCTCGCATAAATTCCGAAAATAAATTATTAATTACGGTAAACAACTGAGACGGTTTAATTTAGGGTGGGCATATTGCACGAGTGTAGTGCACTCGTTCCAAATCAACTCACAATATACAATAATAAATAAACTAACTACTTAACATACAATTCATGCAAATTCCTTGGATGGTAAATTATTAGCAAACAAAATAGCAAGTCATAAAATAAATTCAATATCGGAGGAAATACATGAAAAATACTAAAAGAAAAAATTCAAATTAATTTCAATTGCTGGAAGAAAAGTACATATTGATTGTTATGCTGTAACGAAAAAGCAACCACTCAAAGTCATTTCAATATCCTATTCGACAAGTCTGAAGAACAACGATGACTAAAATTCAAATGTTTATTTCCCTAAACCTTCAAAATAATTTCGAAATATTTTATTCGAAGCGGAGTATTCCAAGTCAGTATCGATAATTGAAGAAATTATTTGATTGTATTTAAAAGAACCGAAAGGAGAATATTTAAAGTCTGATATTAAATGTCTAGCAAGTACCAGTAATTGGTAAAATGATTTATATTTCTTTTAAAAGCTGGTAGTGTATTATTTTTGTTTTAATTGTGCTGGGATTTGTTGGTTTGTTAAGGGAGGATAATAGCGAATAACGTGTGAAATTTGAAAATGAGAGTAAATAGGAACGATTGGATAACGAAATTGGGAGAGTTAGAGAGAATGTGTGAACAGACGAGAAGAAGAGAGGTAAATGATCCAACATGAGAATGTAAGTGTATATTTTTCGGTAATTACTTTATAATTGCTTTATAATTACTTTATAATTACCGATTAGTGGAGAATATTGTTTACATGCAATGGAAGTTTACTGGTGATGTTTATAATTTCGAAAATTCAGGTAGAATTGTAAATATACTGTATCGTAATTCGAATTTAAGTAAATTAGGTTGAACTGCAGTACACAGACGTTACTTTAGCTTGAAATAAATTCGAAACATAGAATTCACAGAGAAAACACTGCGAAACAGCAAAACGTAAACGTTACAATTGTTATAACATGTAAGCAAAAATTTCAGAATTAATTATACGAGTATTTCTCATAAGATTACCGTTACAAGAATATTTCACGTTTATTAATAATTTTATAAGAATTAGGAATATTAATTCACTTTGTTAAAATGCAAAAACTAATAATTTTACAGCAAGTGTTAAGAATTAGGAGCAGCATTCGTTACAAGTTCCACAAGGATACTGAAAGAAAAATTTCAAATTAATTTCAATTGCTATTACGAAAAAGCAACCTCTCAAAGTAATTTCAATATCCTATTCGACAAGTCTGAAGAACAACGATGACTAAAATTCAAATGTTTATTTCCCTAAACCTTCAAAATAATTTCGAAATATTTTATTCGAAGCGGAGTATTCCAAGTCAGTATCGATAATTGAAGAAATTATTTGATTGTATTTAAAAGAACCGAAAGGAGAATATTTAAAGTCTGATATTAAATGTCTAGCAAGTACCAGTAATTGGTAAAATGATTTATATTTGTTTTAAAAGGAAAATTTCTAATAGGTATTAGTTAAAATGAATTGTTATTCAGTCTATTGTATTGAAATTCTAATTGATTCTAATGTATACAAGTGTTACAAGAAGGCTGAGTGTGTACAGGGTGGACACTGACTCTAGTATTTACTAAAATTCAAAAATTCTCGTATAAATTCCGAAAATAGATTATTAATTACGGTAAACTACTGAGACGGTTTAATTAAGGGTGGGCATGGTGCTGCTTTAGTTTGAAATGATTTATAAACACATAATTAACAGAGGAAAAACCGTGAAACGGCAAAACGTCTACATTCTAATTGTTATAACATGTAAACAGAACTTTAAATTTAGTGTAAACAGAAAAAATATATAATACAATTTATTTCACGGTATTGCAACAAATAAACGTTGAATCAATATTTAATTCGTATAAAAACAATTATTTAACGTAATAATTTTACCTTCACTATGGCTATTTTTAATCTACGACCACAGGTCAACCTGATTTCTAATCCTTACGAACTTTAAATTCAGTCTAAACTGAGAAAATATATAATACAATTTATTTCACGGTATTGCAACAAACAAACGTTGAATAGATTCTTAATTCGTATAGAAACATTTATTTAAAATAATAATTTCACCTTCACTATGGCTATTTTAAATTTACGACCAAGGGTCAACCTGATTTTTAATCCTCCGAACTTGATTTCACAACGAGAAAGTAATAAGATCGTTGAAACGTACTTATTTGTCAAAGAAACTTGCAAAAATGTATAAATAATAATATGTAATGTTTTAACAAATTTTTGGAAGTATAAATTAATAATAAAATTGTGAAAATTAATAAATTATACGTTATTATAACATTAATAGAATTATGACTAAACCGAAGTTCGAAGTCGAGTATTTAAAGTCTGAGAAACATATGTTTCCATTGAAGAATATTGTAAAAACGTATAAATTGTTATACGCAATGTTATAACAAAATGTCGAAAGTATAAATTTTTAATAAAGTTCTAAAAATTGATAAATTATACCGTGTTACGATAACGGAAATCTCCCGCGAAAATATCCCGCGAAAATATCCCGCGAAAATTTCCCGCCTGACCTAACCGTCGATTTTGCTAATGACTTTGGGGAGAGGGTACCGCAGGTATATAAGTACCCGCCGATGTCCCGCGAGCTTATACACCCTTTATACTGGGACCTAGACACTTCGCTGCATATTTTGACCTGAAGGTTCTGAGATATGAATAGAGTGGTCGGGGGCTACTAGCCAGCCTATGTCCACCCTGTACACAATCAGCTTTCTTGTAACATTGTATACATTAGAATCAATTAGAATTTCAATACCATAGACTGAATAACAATTCATTTTAAATAATACCTATTAGAAATTTTCCTTTTAAACCAAATATAAATCATTATATTACTGGTGCATATTACTGGTGCTTGCTAGACATTTAATATCAGACTTTAAATATTCTGCTTTCGGTTCTTTTAAATACAATCAAATAATTTCTTCAATTAGCGGTACTTCGATTACTCCGCTTCGAATAAAACATTTCGAAATTATTTTGAAGGTTTAGGGAAATTAAAATTTGTATTTTAGTCATTTCAATACTA
>NW_017100619.1:0-1576 GCF_001263275.1 Habropoda laboriosa
GTAAGATTTCGTTGGTCACATTTAGTTTTAGGAATTATTTTTAACGTCGAAATATTTAATTATGTGTAATTTCCCCCACATCGTAGATCGAAAATTCGACTCCGACGTCCTGAATGCACAGCAGAATCTTACTCCTGTTAGAGTACGAGTATAGTACACGTACGTTACGTGAAGGTCGCGATGTAATACTACAACCATGTGCGACGTTATAGTTGTATTAGCTTCGTTTACCAGTATCACGGGAACTATTTGAGCTATTGAAATAACAAACCACACCTTTGTATTCGGTACCAAAAAAAGGTAAGATTTCGTTGGGAACATTTATTTGATGGAATTATTTCTATTGACGAAATATTTTATCAACTGTATTTTCCCCCACATTGTAGTTCGAAAATTCGCGTCCAGAATGCATAGCAGACTCGTACGCCATTTAGAGGACGCGAATCGTCCCAGTATTATATGCGAAGGTCGCAATGTACTGTTATAACCATGTGCGTCTTTATAGGTGTATATTCGCTTCGTTTAACAGTAACACCGGAACCGTTTGAGCTTTTGAAAAAACGAACCACACTTTTGTTCGGGGTGGAAAAATTGTAAGATTTATGGTATACATTTAGCTAAAGGAATTATTTTTAAAGTCGAAATATTTCGTTATCTGTATTTGCCCCATCGTTGTTCGAAAATTCGACGCCGATGTCCAGAATGCTTAGCAGAATCGTACACCATTTTGAGGACGAGAATCGAACCGGTACATTTCGTGAAAATCGCGAAGAAATACTATCTCCAAGCGCGACGTAATATGTGTATATTCGCTTCGTTTAACAGCAACACGGCAACCGTGTATGATATTGAAGAACCAAGCAAACCTTTATAATTGGGATCAATAAAATATAAGATTTCGTTATATACATTCAGCTGAAGGAATTATATTTAAAATCGAAATATTTATATTATCTGTATTTGCCCCCACCATCGTAGTTCGAAAATTCGGCACCGATGTCCAGAATGCATTGCATAATCGTACTCCATTTAGAGTACGATTATCGTACTCGTACGTTACGTGAAAATTGCGAAGACATTCGATCTCCAAGCGCGACGTTGTATGTGTATTTTCGCTTTGTTTAACGGGTACACGGGTACCGTTTGAGGTAATGAAAAAACAGACCACGCCTTTGTATTCAGTACCAAAAAAAGTTAAGATTTCATTGGATACATTTAGCTGAAGGAATTATTTCTAACTACGAAATATTGAATTATTTGTGTTTTCCCGCACATCGTAGTTCGAAAATTCGACGCCATCGTCCAGAATGCCTGACAGAACCATACGTGATTTAGAGAAGGTAAATCGTCCCAGTATGATATGCGAAGGTCGCGGAGAAATACAATACCCATGTGCGACGTTATATGTGTATATTCGCATAGTTTAACTGGTACACGGGAACCGTTTGAGGTAATGAATAAACAAACCACAAATTTGTATTCGGTACCAAAAAAAGGTAAGATTTCGTTGGATACATTTAGCTGAAGGAATTATATTTAAAGTCGAAATATTTAATTATCTGTAGATTCCCCCACC
>NW_017100619.1:2999-12158 GCF_001263275.1 Habropoda laboriosa
CACATTTAGATTTAGGAATTATTATTAACATCGAAATAATTAATTTTCTGTATTTTCCCCCACCATCGTAGTTCGAAAATTCGACGCCGTCGTCCAGAATACATAGCAGAATCGTACGCCATTTAGAGTTGCCACCGTCTGTTATGTGAAATACGTGAAGAACAACATTCGGCTAGCCGACGTTATAGGTTTATGATCGCTTCGTTTAACAGTAACACGGCAACCGTGTGAGACACTGATGAACCTAGCACACATTTGTATTCGGTATCAAAAAATGGTAAGATTTCGTGGGGAACATTCAGTTGAAGGAATTATTTTTAAGTCGAAATATTTAATTATCTGTATTTTCCCTCACATCGTAGTTTCGAAAATACGGCGCCGATGTTCAGAATGCATAGCAGAATCGTACCCCAATTTAAGTTCGAGTATCGTACCTGTACGATACGTGAAAATCGCGAAGAACTTCTATCGCCTAGGCGACATTAAATGTGTATATTCGCTACGTGTAACAGTAACACGGCAACCGTGTGAGATATTTAAGAACTAGGTACACCTTTGTATTCGGTACCAAACGAGGGTAAGTTTTCGTTGGGAACATTCAGTTGTAGGAATTATTTTTAAGTCGAAATATTTAATTATCTGTTTTTCTCCCACATCGTAGTTCGAAAATTCGACCCCGGTGTCCAGAATGCATAGCAGTAGCAGACCCCATTTAGAGTACGAATATCGCCGCAGTTGGTTATGTTAAAGTGGCGAAGGACTACTATAGCGTTGCCGACGTTATAGGTGTATAATCGTTTCGTTTAACAGTATCACGGCAACCGTGTGTGATATTGAAGGACCAAGCACACCTTTATATTCGGGGTCTAAAAATTATAAGATTTATTGTATACATTTAGCAGAAGGAATTCTTTTTAACTTCGAAATAATAAATTATCTGTGTTTGCCCCCACCATCTTAATTCTAAAATACGACGCCGTCGTCCAGAATACATAGCAGAATCGTACGCCATTTAGAGTTGCCACCGTCTGTTATGTGAAATACGTGAAGAACAACATTCGGCTAGCCGACGTTATAGGTTTATGATCGCTTCGTTTAACAGTAACACGGCAACCGTGTGAGACACTGATGAACCTAGCACACATTTGTATTCGGTATCAAAAAATGGTAAGATTTCGTGGGGAACATTCAGTTGAAGGAATTATTTTTAAGTCGAAATATTTAATTATCTGTATTTTCCCCCACATCGTAGTTCGAAAATTAGACGCCGATGTCCAGAATGCATAGCAGAATCATACTCCATTTAGAGTACGAGTATCGTACCGGTACGTTACGTGAAAATCGCGGAGAAATTCTATCACGATGCGCGAGGTTATATGTGTATATTCGCCTCGTATAACAGTAAAACGGGAACCGTCTGAGCTATTGAAGAACCAGGCACACAATTGTATTCGGTATTAAAAAATGGTAATATTTCGTTGGTCACATTAAGTTTTAGGAATTATTATTAACGTCGAAATAATAAATTTTCTGTATTTTCCCCCACCATCGTATATGGAAAATTCGGCGCCGAAGTCCAGAATGCATAGCAGAATGTTACTCCATTTAGAGTACGGGTATCGTACCGGTATACGTTACCCGAGTATCGCGAAGAACTACTATCTCCACTCGCGACGATATATGTGTATATTCGCTTCGTTTAACAGTAACACGATACCGTCTGTGCTATTGAAAAAACATACCACACCTTTGTATTCGATACCAAACATGGTAAGATTTCGTTGTGAACTTTTATTTGTAGGGAATATTTTTAAAGTCGAAATATTTAGTTATCTGTATTTGCCCCTACCATCGTAGAGAGAAAATTCGACGCCGATTTCCAGAATGCACAGCAGAAATGTACTCCAATTAGAGGTCGGGTATCGTACCGGTAAGTTAAGTGAAAATCGCGAAGAAATACTATCTCAATGAGGGACGTTATATGTGTATATTCGCTTCGTTCATCAGTAACACGGGAACCGTTTTAGCTTTGAATAACAAAGCACACCTTTATAATCGGGATCAAAAAATTAGAAGATTTCGTTGTATACATTTAGCTGAAGGAATTATTTTTAAAGCCGAAATATTTAATTATCTGTATTTGACCCCACAATCGTCGTTCGAAAATTCGACGCCGGTGTCCAGAATGCATAGCAGAACCGTACTCCATTTCGAGTACGAGTACCGTTCCGGAACGCCACGTAAATATCGCGAAGAAATACTATCTCCAAGCGCGACGTTATACGTGTATATTCGCTTCGTTTAACAGTAACACCGGAACCGATTGAGCTATTGACAAACCAAAGCACACCTTTGTATTCGGTATCATGAAATGGTAATATTTCGTTGGTCACTTCTAGTTTTAGGAATCATTTTTAAAGTCGAAATATTGAATTATCTGTATTTGCCCCCACCATCGTAGTTCGAAAATTCGACGTCACGTCCAGAATGCATAGCGGAACCGTACGCCATTTAGAGGACGATAATCGTCCCAGTATCATATGCGATGGTCGCGAAGAATTACTATAACCATGTGCGACGTTATATGTGCGAAATATTTAATAAGCTGTATTTGCCCCCACCATAGCTGAGAGAAAATTCGACGCCGGAGTCCAGAATGCATAAAGAATCGTTCGACATTTAGAGGACGAGAATCGTCCCGGTACGATATGCGAAGGTCACAAAGAAATACTATAACCTTGTGCGACGTTATATGTGTATATTCGCTTCGTTTAACAGTAACACCGCAACCGCGTGATATATTGAAGAACCAAGCACACCTTCGTATTCGGTACCATAAAAAGATAAAATTTCCTTGGATACATGTAGCTGAAGGAATTATATTTAAAGCAGAAATAATTAATCATCTGTATTTTACCCCACATCGTAGATCGAAAATTCGGCGCCGATGTCCAGAATGCATGGCAGAATCGTTCGCCATTTAGAGTGCGAGTATCGCCGCAGTGTGTTATGTTAATGTCGCGAAGAACCACTATCGCCTAGCCGACGTTATATGTGTATATTCGCTTCGTTTAACACTGACACCGGAAACGTTTGAGCTCTGAATAACAAAACAAACATTTGTATTCGGTATCCAAAGATGATAAGATTTCTTTGGTCACATTTAGTTTTAGGAATTATTTCTTACGTCGAAGGATTTAATTATTTGTATTTTCCCCCAAATCGTAGGTCGAAAATTCGACGCCGGCGTCCAGAATGCCTAGCATAACCGTGCGCCATTTAGAGGACGTGAATCGTCACAGTATGATATGCGAAGGCCGCGAAGAAATACTATAACCACGTGCGACGTTCTATGTGTATATTCGCTTCGTTTAACAGTAACACGGGACCTTTTGATCTATTGAAAAAACAGACCTCACGATAGTATTCGGAACCATAAGAAGGTAAGATTTCGTTGGGAAGATTTATTTGTGTGAATTATTTCTAACGACGAAATATTTAATTATTTCTTTTCCCCCCACATCGTAGGGAGAGAATTCGACGCCGATGTCCAGAATTCATACCAGAATCGTATTCCATTTAGAGTACGACTATCGTACCGGTACGTGACGTGAAAATCTCGAAGGAATACTACCTCCAAGCGCGACGTTATAGGTTTATATTAGCTTCATTTAACCGTTACACGGGAACCGTTTGAGCTATTGAAAAACAAACCACACCTTTGTATTCGGTAACGAAGAAAGCTCAGATTTCGTTGGGAACAATTATTTGTAGGGAATATTTTTAAAGTCGAAATATTTAGTTATCCGTATTTGCCCCTACTATCGTAGAGAGAAAATTCGACGCCGATGTCCAGAACGCACAGCAGAAATGTAATCCAATTAGAGGACGAGAATCGTCCCAGTATGACATGCGATGGTCGCGAAGAACTACTATAACCATGTGCGACGTTATATATGTATATTCGCTTAGTTTAACGGTAACACGGCAACCATGTGATATATTGAAGAACCGAGCACACCTTCGTATTCGGTACCAAAAAAAGATAAGATTTCGTTGGATACATTTAGCTGAAGGAGTACGAGTATCGTACCGGTACGTTGCGTGAAAATCGAGAAGGAATAGTATCTCCATGCATGATGTTATGTGTGTTTATTCGCTTCTTTTAACAGTAACACGGGAACCGTATGACTATTGAAAAAACAAATCACAACTTTGTATTCGGTACCAAAAGAAGGTAATGTTTGGTTGTTCACATTTCGTTTTAGGAATTCTTATTAAAGTCGAAATACTTAGTTATCTGTATTTGCCCCCACCATCGTAGATTTAAAATTCAACGCCGTCGTCCAGAATGCATAGTAGAATCGTACGCCATTTAGATGACGAGAATCGTCTCAGTATGATATGCGAAGGTCGCGAATAACTATTATAACCATGGTCGACGTAATGTATGTATATTCGCTTCGTATAACGGTAACACTGCAATCTTGTGAGATATTGTAGAACCAAGCACACCTTTATATTCGTGACCAAAAAATTCTATGATTTCGTTTGATACTTTTAGCTGAAGGAATTATATTTGAAGCCGAAATATTTAATTATCTGTATTTGCCCCCGCCATCGTAGTTCAAAAATTCGACCCCGGTGTCCAGAATGCATAGCAGAAGCAAACCCCATTTAGAGTAAGAGTATCGTACATGAACGTTTCGTGAAAATCGCTAAGAAATACTATCTCCAAGCGCGACGTTATATGTGTATATTCGCTTCGTTTAACTGGTACACGGGAACCGATCGAGGTAATGAAAAAACAAACCACAAATTTATTCGGTACCTAAAAAAGGTGAGATATCTTTGGTCACATTTTGTTTTAGCAATTCTTTTTACGTCGAAATATTTAATTATCTCTAATTTCTCCCACATCGTAGTTCTCATATTCGACGCCTTCGCCCAGAATGCATAGCAGAATCGTACGCCATTTAGATTACGATTATTGCCGCAGTATGTTATGTTAATGTCGCAAATAACTACAATCGCCTAGCCGTCGTTATAGGTGTATATTCGCTTCGTTTAACAGTAACACGGCAACCGTATGAGATATTGAAGAACCAAGCACACCTCTATATTCGGGATCAAGAAATTCTAAGATTTCGTTGGGGTCATTTATTTGTTGGAATTATTTCTAACGACTAAACATTTAATTATCTGTATTTTCCCCCACATCGTAGTTCGAAAATTCGACGCCGGCGTCCAGAATGCATGACAGACCCGTGCGCCATTTAGAGGACGTGAATCGTACCAGTATGTTTAGCGAAGGTCGCGAAGAAATAGTATTTCCAAGCGCGACGTTATATGTGTATATACGCTTCGTTTATCAGTAACACGGGAACCGTTTGTGCTATTGAAAAAACAAACCACACCGTTTCATTCTGTATCCAGAAAGGGTAAGATTTCACTGGGACTATTTATTTGAAGGGAATATTCTAAATGTCGAAATATTTAGTTATCTGTATTTGCCCCCACCATCGGGTTTCGAAAATTCGACGCCATTGTCCTGAAATCATAACAGAAACGTACTCAATTTAGAGTACGAGTATCATACCGGTACGTTACGTGAAAGTCCTGAAGAACTACTATCGTCTAGGCGACGTTATATGTGTATATTCGATTCGCTTAACAGTAACATGGAAACCGTTTGAGGTTTGAATAACAACGCACACCTTTGCATTCAGTATCAAAAAATGATAATATTTCGTTGTAAACATTTAGCTGAAGGAATTATTTTTAATGTCAATATATTTAATTATCTGTATTTTCCCCCACCATCCAAGTTCGAAAATTCGGCGCCGACGCTCCCCTACATGGTAGATCGAAAATTCGACGCCGGAGTCCAGAATGCATAGCAGAACCGTACGCCATTTAGAGGAGGAGAATCGTCCCAATATGATATGCGAAGGTCGCGAAGAAATACTATAACCATGTGCGACGTTATATGTGTATATTCGATTCGTATGTGTATATTCGCTTCGTTTAACAGCAACACAGGAACCGTTTGAGCTATTGAAGAAGCAATCCACCCCCATAAGAAGGTAAGATTTCGTTGGGAACATACATTTATAGGGAATATTTTTAAAGTCGAAATCTTTAGTTATCTGTATTTGCCCCCACCATCGTACAGAGAGAATTAGACGACGATGTGTACGAGTATCTCCGCAGTATGTTATGTGAAAGTCGCGAAGAACTACTATCGCCTAGCCGACGTTATAGATGTACACTCGCTTCGTTTAACAGTAACAGTACGAGTATCTCCGCAGTATGTTATGTGAAAGTCGCGAAGAACTACTATCGCCTAGCCGACGTTATAGATGTACACTCGCTTCGTTTAACAGTAACAGTACGAGTATCTCCGCAGTATGTTATGTGAAAGTCGCGAAGAACTACTATCGCCTAGCCGACGTTATAGATGTACACTCGCTTCGTTTAACAGTAACAGTACGAGTATCTCCGCAGTATGTTATGTGAAAGTCGCGAAGAACTACTATCGCCTAGCCGACGTTATAGATGTACACTCGCTTCGTTTAACAGTAACAGTACGAGTATCTCCGCAGTATGTTATGTGAAAGTCGCGAAGAACTACTATCGCCTAGCCGACGTTATAGATGTACACTCGCTTCGTTTAACAGTAACAGTACGAGTATCTCCGCAGTATGTTATGTGAAAGTCGCGAAGAACTACTATCGCCTAGCCGACGTTATAGATGTACACTCGCTTCGTTTAACAGTAACAGTACGAGTATCTCCGCAGTGTGTTATGTTAATGACGCGACGGAACCATAAGAAGGTAAGATTTCGTTGGGAACATTTATATGTAAGGTCGAAAATTCGACGCCGATGTCCAGAATGCATAGCAGAACCGTGCGCCATTTAGAGGACGTGAATCGTCCCAGTATGATATGCGAAGGTAGCGAAGAACATCTATCGCCTAGCCGACGATATAGGAGTATATTCCCTTCGTTTAACAGTAACACGGCAACCGAGTGAGATATTGAGGAACCAAGCACACCATTGTATCCCGGTACCAAAAAAAGATAAGATTTCGTTGGGAACATTTATTTGTTGGAATTATTTCTAAGGATGAAATATTTAATTATTTGTATTTTCCTCCACTTGGAAGTTCGAAAATTCGACGCCGGCGTCCAGAATGCATACCAGCCCCGTACGCCATTTAGAGGAGGAGAATCGTCCCAATATGATATGCGAAGGTCGCGAAGAAATACTATAACCATGTGCGACGTTATATGTGTATAATAGCTTCGCTTAACAGTAACACGGCAACCGTGTGAGATATTGAAGAACCAAGCACACCTTTATTTTCGGGATCAAAAAATTTTAAGATTTCGTTGGTTACATTTAGCCGAAGGAATTATATTTAAAGGCGAAATATTTAATTATCTGTATTTGCCCCCACCATCGTATTTCTTATATTCGACGCCGTCGTCCACAATGCATAGCAGAATCGTACGCCATTTAGAGTACGACAATTGCCGCAATATGTTATGTGAAAGTCGCGAAGAACTACTATCGCCTAGCCGACGTTATAGGTGTATATTCGCTTCGTTTAACAGATACACGGCAGCTGTGTGAGATATTGAAATAACAAACCACAACTTTGTGTTCGGTACCAAAAAAAGGTATGGTTTCGTTGGGAACATTTATTTGTTGGAATTATTTCGAACGACGAAATATTTAATTTTTTGTATTTTCCCCCACATCGTAGATAGAAAATTCGACGCCGGCATCGAGAATGCATTACAGAACCGTGCGCCATTTAGAGGACGTGAATCGTCCCAGTATGATATTCGAAGGTCGCGAAGAAATACTATAACCATGTGCGATGTTATATGTGTATATTCGCTTCGTTTAACAGTAACAGGGCAACGTTTGAGCTATTCAAAAAACAAAGCACACGTTTGTATTCGGTATCAAGTAATGGTAATATTTCGTTGGTCACATTTAGTTTTAGGAATTCTTTTACTGTCGAAATATTTAATTATCTGTATTTTCCCCCACATCGAATTTCGAAAATTCGACACCGGCGTCCAATATGCATAGCAGAACCGTACGCCATTTAGTGGACGTGAATTGTCCCAGTATGATATGCGGAGGTCGCGCAGAACTACTATAACCATGTGCGACGTTATATTTGTATATTCGCTTCGTTTAACAGTAACACGGCAACCGAGTGATATATTGAAGAACCAAGCGCAGCTTAGCATTCGGTACCAAAAAAAGATAAGATTTAGTTGGTCACATGTAGTTTTAGGAATTATTTTTAACGTCGAGATATTTAACTATATGTATTTTCCTCCCTCATCGTTATATAGTCGAATTATTTTGATATCTGTATTTGCCCCCACCATCGTACAGAGAGAATTAGACGACGATGTCCAGAATGCATAGCAGAATCGTACGCCATTTAGAGTACGACAATTGCTGTAGTATGTTATGTTAATGCCGCGAAGAACTACTATCGCCTAGCCGACGTTATAGGTGTATATTCGCTTCGTTTAACAGTAACACTGCAACCGTGTGATATATTGAAGAACCAAGCGCAGCTTAGTATTCGGTACCAAAAAAAGATAAGATTTCGTTGGTCACATTTACTTTTAGGAATTATTTTTAAAGTAGAAATATTTAGTTATCTGTATTTACCCCCACCATCGTATTTCGAAAATTCGACACCTATGTCCGGGATCCATAGCAGAAATGTACTCCACTTAGAGTACGAGAATCGTACCGGTACGTTACGCGAAAATCGCGAAGAATTAATATATCTAAACGTGACGTTATATGTGTTTATTCGCTTCGTTTAACAGTTACACGGGAACCGTTTGAACTATTGAAAAAACAAACCACACCTTTGTATTCGGTATCACAAAAAGGAAAGACTTCGTTGGTCACACTTAGTTTTAGGAATTATTTTGAACGTCGAAATAATTAATTATCTGTATGATCCCCGATCATCCAAGCTCGAAAATTCGACGCCACGTCCAGAATGCATAGCGAAATCACACACCATTCGAGTACGAATATCGCCGGCGTTAGGTTAATGTCGCGAAGAACTACGATCGCCTAGCCCGACGTTATATGGGTATATTCATTT
>NW_017100620.1:0-722 GCF_001263275.1 Habropoda laboriosa
TGGTTTTTAATTGAATCCCATGTTAAGCAACAACAGCACATAAGATATAGTTATAACGAGATAACAGTCGTTGATAAGTATAAACAAAGAGCGATATAAAACAATTCGTGTTTGATTGAATCCAATCTTGATAAGAGACGTATTGTTAATTAGGAGATAACAGGCGTTGATATAGCGTCGTTGAGATGCAATAACAATGGAGTAACAATAGTGATTAGGAGATAACAGTCGTTGACATGTATGATAAATAAAGTCTGATATGCAATAATTCGCCTTTGATTGAATCCCATGTTGAGTAACAATAGTTGATAAGGGCAGTACTGTTACTTAGGAGATAACAGTCGTTTATATGTAACAATAAGATATAGTTGTAACAATCGTTGATAAGAATAAACAAAGAGTGATATAAAAGAATTCGCTTTTAATTGAATCCCATGTTAATAAGAGAAGTATGGTTAATTAGTTATAACAGTAGAACTATCGTTGATATCTACGATAAATAAAGAGTGATATAAAACAACTGGTCTTTGATTGAATAACAATAAGAGAGATAAGAATAGAACAGTCGTCGATATTAAAGTCGTCGATATGATTATAAAAAAAAAATGTAACCTAATGCCGGACTCGGCGATATTAATTGATATCGAATTAGGGTTGCGAGTAATTAAACAATGGTTGGAGATAACAGTAGTTGACATGTACGATAAATAAAGAGTGATATG
>NW_017100621.1:0-209 GCF_001263275.1 Habropoda laboriosa
TGCTTCGTTTACGAGTATCAACGGAAACGTTTGAACTTTGAATAACAAAGCATACTTTTGTATCTGGTACCAAAAACAGGTAAGATTTCGTTGGGAACATTTATTTGTTCGAATTATTTCTAACGACGACATATTTAATTATTTGTATTTTCCCCTACTTCGTCGTTCGAAAATTCGACGCCGGCGTCCAGAATGCATAGCAGAAATGT
>NW_017100622.1:0-629 GCF_001263275.1 Habropoda laboriosa
TGTTTGGTTCTTCAATATCTCACACGGTTGCCGTGTTACTGTTTAACGAAGCGAATATACACCATTAACGACGGCTAGGCGATAGTAGTTCTTCGCGACATAAACATAACATGCTGGGGCGATACCCGAACTCTAAATGGCAAACGATTCTGCTTAGCATTCTGGACGACGGCGTCGAATTTTAGATCTATGATGGTGGGGGCAAATACAGATAATTAAATATATCGACTTTAAAAATGATTCCTACAACTGAATGTTACCAACGAAATCATACCTTTTTCTGGTACCCAATAAAACGGTGTGGTTTGTTTTATCAATTGCTCAAACGGTTCCCGCGTTACAGTTAAACGAATAGAATATAAGCATATACCGTCACGCTACTGATATTATTTCTTCGCGATTTTCACGTTACTTACCGGTACGGTACTCGTACTCGAAATGGGCATTCTGGATGACGGCGTCGAATATAAGAACTACGATGGTGGGGGAAAATACGGTTAATTAAATATTTCGACTTTATAAATAATTCCTATAACTAAATTTAACCAACGAAATGTTACCATTTATTGATACAGAATACAGATGTTTCCTTTGTTATTCAAAGATCAAACGGTTCCGGCCTTACTGTT
>NW_017100623.1:0-248 GCF_001263275.1 Habropoda laboriosa
TGCGAAGGTCGCGCAGTACAACTATTACCATGTGCAACGTTATATGTGTATATTCGCTTCGTTTCACAGTGACACGGCAACCGTGTGAGATATTGAAGAACCAAGCACACCTTTATATTCGGGATCAAAAAATTGTAAGATTTCGTTGGATACATTATGCTGAAGGAACTATATTTAAATACGATATATTTAATTATCTGTATATACCCCCACATCGTAGTTCGAAAATTCGGCGCCGATGTCCAGAA
>NW_017100624.1:0-1094 GCF_001263275.1 Habropoda laboriosa
CATCTATACTGTCACTTGTAGAATCCAAACTTACTGACTCTTGTAGAGAATTTACTGTATTACAGAATACGTTCTCGTAGTCATAGGGGATTCCCGTGACGTCATGAAATACGAATTGTCGTGATAGGAAAAATTCGGTTTCGGCAAACTCGCGTTCGCTGTCACGTGTACCGGAACCGGAATTTGCATTTCATCTTAAATTGCTATGCCGTATATTCGAAGACTTAAAGAGGCCGTGTGATGTTACACTTGCGAATTATGTAACTATGCAAATATAAGACGGTTGACATCTCAGCCAATTAATACTCGCTTAGTAATAGGTGTAATTTCCTACCGTGACTTCCGCTTAAACACGTGATTTTACAAAGAATGTGAAAATTGAGACTTTACTGAAAAGCCAAATATTTTAACTACTGTAATAAGTGCAATTATTCAAACGACAGTGAATTTAACTTCACCGATTTAAACTATATACTATTTAATACGATTTATAAAATTTTGAAAAGTATCTTCGTATTATTCTGTTCGTGGCATTTTTATTATTTAAAATATTACAATGTATATGAACTAAAATTTTTCAAATATCGTTTAATTAAAGTTCATAATCCATAAATTGGTGATTGCAGAGAGAATATTCGAACATAAGTAGCATAATTTTCAAAAATAAACAGCACGATAACTTTGCATTTTTATCTAATTCTTTCAAACGAATCGTTCACTTTAAAGTTCGAATGAATATGGAACGTTGTGAGAATGTTTTTAATGTCGTTTAACCTGCTGTCTTCTAATACTCTTTTATCTCTCTAACGCGTCACCGATAAAAATGTACACAATACTTACTTAAAGTGTCTTCTAGGAATTCAGCGAAAAATATTCGACAAGATAATGACAATTGTTAAAAATGTAGAATCCTTACATTTGTTGATCTTTCAATTTCGTTATCTATTGATTGTTAATACTTAAATTGTCGAAGATAATTTTCTATGTAATAGCTATACACACATTAAGTACTTAAATGCATCAAGATAAATAGATAGAATCTTAACCTTTAAATTGCGTTATTTCAAAAAGAATATTATTTTTTAATTAAAAAG
>NW_017100624.1:1107-61892 GCF_001263275.1 Habropoda laboriosa
GGCGCCCGCCGTTGCCCGCGGACAAAGCCGAGGGCAAAGTCGCGGGCTAGTGATGTCACACACATTAAATCAATTCTCAATCGAAGGTGGACACTTTTGGTAGGCGTTGTTTAACTCCTTAACATATAACGGAGGATGCTAAATGTAATTAATTTGTGACAGATTAGTTTTTATTACCTGATACAGTACTAAAACAGAAAATGGCTGACGCTTAGATGCACAGTCAGAAAAGAAATCATAGGTTAAGGGGTTAATGCACGTTAGCCAACATACAAAATAATTGTTTCTGTTAACAAAACTGTACGAATCTCTACTAAATTGTTTAAATACGTCATTAATTAGACACTCCCGGTAAATATTCATGGATCGATACAATTTTTAAACTTACCTTCTCTCAATATAATCTAAATTTTTCACATCGAGATAGACTCGCCCACTTTTTTACATCTTCGAAATTTATTACAATATGTCTACTAGGTTAAACATTGCTATAATAACGCTGTCAATAAGAAAAAGTCTCTTTAGACATGTTTGACTATAACTTCGGTCCGTTGCCCATTTTTGACGACACTTTTTTTCATAAAATATCACAAATGGGCACTTGCCCGCGGAGGCGCAGCTTGTTGCCCGCCGGGCAGTTTTCGCCCTGGGAAGCCCCCTCACTGCCCGTGCGGGCAACGACAGAACAGCGCTACTGTAAACGACCAATTCGACCCTCGAACGATCAAGCACGCGGGATTTTCAAAGCAAACGCAAATGAATGGACGCATCGCCGCAGAATCGCCAGGGTGTTACCGAGGATCGTAGAAAAAGCAGCTAATTACGCGGATAGAGCTCATCTCAGCGTGGTGCAGCTGATGAATTAAAGGCTGTATTGATTACGGTATTATAAGTCGCCGCGGGATCGTTCGAAAGGAGAGCGAGATACATACCAGTTGGAACATCTCCAGATCTCGAGCATCTAGGATTACTTTCCCTGGCGATGAAGAAAACGAGCGAGCGTGGATGCGTTTTTCTCGCAGCAGCCACCGTATAATTACAGCGTGTACAGCCCGCGAAAATTTGCTGCTTCCTGCGAGAGATCCTCTCTGCCTTCATAAATTCACCGAACCATGCTGCGCCTTTATTGCGCTACCGACAGCCTGATTTCTTTTTCTCTCTTTCTCTCGCGAACAGAGCTACGAGATATCGCAACTTCTCTCTACTCGAACGAAAACGACACCGCTGCTGCTTTGCTGCTCTTCTGTTATTACGTCTCGATGCTGTTTTACCGAGGCTCTTCCACTGGCTACCGCTCTAACTGCGTTCAACCGACAATTACTTTCGAATAAACGCTTGTTTAACCGGTGCACGATCAGTATCTTTACTTTTCAAACACTTCCTTCGGAATGGAGGATGAGGAGGCGAGTTGAGTGACGTTCGAACGTCTCTTCCGCTGTCTTTGTTGCGGTGAAACGATGCTCGAGGAATGGGTTATTGGATATTCGGGGATGCATAGTGGTTACTTTGCGTAAGAATTTTTGTACGAAGCTCGTGAAGATTTTTCAGGTTTTTTTGTGATGGAATGGTGCATTTTTCTAGTAGCGCTGTATTAGGTCATCCTGAAAGTTCCCGCGCATTTTTATTGAAAATTATTTTCATAATATAACTCCGTAAATTTTCAATATAAATTCTTCTAAAAATTCTGAGAACTACTTCGAACATACTTAAATATATATACAGAACGCCATTTATGTTCGGCCTACAGTTTCTGTTAAATAAATTCGCAAATATCTCGTGTTAAAAATGGTCGTTCAAACTGAAGATGCTTCCTTAATCGTTCCGTATTAATTTCTAACAGAAATGTGTGACACTGTGTCTCGACATTCCTACAAATAACAAATTAGTCTCCCAAAAAGCAAAATGCCAGAAATCCATCAAAGAAAGTGTAAAAAAAATACTGTTTTCAAATTGAAAAAGAAGAGAAGAAGCGAATAGCGATCGTAAGAAAACGAATTTCATCGAGAATCAAGCAACGCCGGCATTACTCGCAAATTTTCACCGATATAAAAAGTATCCTAATTCATCCCGATTTCTTCGTAATGCAATTTCAAAAAACCGCAAATGACCCGCAGAGGCTGGGGAATAAAAGTGAAAGTGTCGCAGGATGAAATAACGTCAACGATGTCCTCTCACCTTTCACCATTCGCGTACAGAGATGTATTGTACGTAGTATCATCGATAAAATTCATATCGGATGAAAATCGATGCAACAGCTGTTTTTCGGTGCCATGTAAAAGCGAGAGAGGGTCGTGAAATGTGAGGAAGTGGAGTCTCGAAACCGTGTCGTAAATTTCCTTGGCACGGTTCCGTTACCTTGAAAATGTACCTTAATTGAAAAGACGTATTCTCGTTCTCGCCGCGCGATTGGCATCTCGCGATTTAATTGCACGCTCGAGGCTTCTCGGTGCGATTCCATTGCACCACGCGGCTATTGAACACCGACAAAATTCGTATTGAATTTTTTTTTTTTTTTTGGTTCAATTGATTTTTTTTTTTTTTTTGGTTCAATTGATTTTTTTTTATTTTTTGAAATGTTAAATATCGTTCTAAAATGACATACAGACGTCTGAACGAGGTCCAGAGTTACAAATCGAGATTTCTTTAACCCTTTCGTTGCTATTGGCGCTTATAGGCGCCAAACTGTGAAAATTTGAAAATTTTGAAAATTTGCTTGCGCACATGTTGCAGCCTTGCGACACACTTCCGTCTTAATTTAATATTTAATTCGACCCTTTACACACGTCCATCTTAATTTAATAAACGGAATTTAAAAACGAAAGTTACGGAAAATGTGAAGTACGTCGATAACAACGAATTCTACACCCGTGGTTAAAAATGTAGTCTGCCACACACGTTACGTATTAAAATTCGTCGTGAAACAGTGAAAGGGTTCAAGTTTTTTTTTTCAACAAACGTTGTTTCAATTTTTCACACGATATTCGCAGCTGACTGAAATTTCGCAAATTTCTCGTGCACAGGCTTTTTCATCGAGCCACGAGACATAAAATGAAGCGCAGACCCTAAGGTTTAACCTAAGGCTCGAACAATGAATTCCCCTTTTATTTCGGCTGGCTCTCCCTTTCTCTTTTTTTTTTTGTCTGCTTGCCTTACCAACTTCTGCAGGGTCAGGTCCTTCCGGTCTTCGTAGTATCTACACACCTGGACGAATTCCAGGGCTCCTCCTTTAGAGTCAACCTTCCAGACTTTTCTTCTCTCGTGAAAGAGAGCCTGAAAGGTCCTCACCTTTTGTCGTTCTATCATTGTTCTTCCCTGAATTCGATTTCACCAGACTTTCTATTTTCGTTTGCCTGCTAGAGAAGTGTCTCTTTGAACCGTTGCGTAAATTTTTATTTTTTTTTTTGTGCAGCGTTTGTTTTTCTGGTTTTTATTTATTTCGGTTTTCGTTTGGATAACTGGTTTTAGAGATGAGAGAAAGTACCGTAGGATAAGATGAATGGCACTTAGAAGCCAAAGTGACTAACTCTGCAAAGTACGGTTTATGAAATTTGTTTTATTTGGGAAAAATTAAGCAGCAAGCTCGGATGTCATTTTTTATGCTAAAAGTGAAAGAATATTGGAAAGTGGAGTTAATCATTTTGCCTCCTGAGTGGCTCGCTTCTTTGTGCATTACAAAATGCAGATTTAAAATTGAAAGTAACAGTTCTGGGTCACAAATATCTTCGTGATTTTCTGTGGAGAACGATGCATCCAAAATATACCATTCCACTTAAAACAAAATATTGCAGTTATATCTTTTATTGCGATATTTAAAATTTTAGTTTCAATGTTAGTACAAAATTTCGATTCAGATGCAGATAACTGTTTTGTAATGTATATTTTGCAAATTGAAAAATAAAATAAAATGAAAATAATTTGCAAAGAAATAAAAATCGTATGTCAAAATTTGAAGGATACTTTTAAAATAAAATAAAATTGTCGATAGAAAAACAAAACGAAACTTTGCCTCCTCCTGTATTTCTCTCACAAATCTACCACTTACAAAAAAAAAAAAAAAAAACGTTGAAGAGTAATATAATTTGAAATTATTAGAAATTTACTAAATTATTGCTAAATTTACTTTCTCTACGAACATAAACAGGTGTCCCAATATTTACGAACACTAGTGTATGTTACTAACGCGAGAATGTTTTCCGTACCACGATCCTAAACAGCGAATTGCTTTTCAGATGGAAACCGAGGTGCGGACGCTCAAGCAAGAGCTGGTTCGTACCCAGGAGGCCTTGAAGGTAGCCACAAAGAGATGCCGTGATCTGGTGAAAGAGCTGGACAATCGTACGGCGAGCCACGAGTCCGAGAAGAGTCTTCGAGATCAGCAGCTATCGCGAATTCTTCGTGCTCTGTTGGTGCTCGAGGCGAGGCTGAAGCAAGAGCAGAAATCGATCAGGCAGCTACTTTGCGAGAAGGACAATGTGATCAGGAACCAGCAACTTGAAATCGCGAGGCTCAGGCGTTTCACCAAGAATTACATCAAATGCAAACGAGACCAGACTCTTGGTAAACCGTCGATGAAAGTCGACACAACGACCAACATAGAGAATAGCGAGTTGCAAACATCTAACGTCGATGTAAGTTACTGCGAGAGAACTGCAGATTCTCAGTTTCATCGTGGAACAGAATTGTACAAGTTTGACATAAGTTGTAAGGCGTGAAACACAAGTTCTGTCCCTTGAAAAAGTAATCAATCGAATAAAGTTGAAACAGCTCTGTAAACAGAATTCTTTAACAAATTTCATTCGTCGAAAGAAAGAAAGAAAATGGAATATTTCTACTAATAAAATATCTCGAAAAATGTCTCTCAACCGAGAGCAAAATATTCCCATTGTCACCTGAAAGTCGATCAAAATTTTACTCCTCTCGATCTTATGTCATTCTTGAAATCTGCACAATTCGCTTCGCGTCGAACGGAAACCATTCCTTAACGAGCTCTCCGTTTCATTTTCCCGTTGCAGGCTAGCTCGAGGCACGACTGCAGCATTAGTAAAGACATTGAAAACCTGAAGTGCGAGATAATCACGAAACTGAATCCATCGGAGGTGCCTGTTGTTGTTCTGGACGACCTGGACAGAGGAGTGAAGAAAACGCATAGCTTTGCCGGCAGTGATATCTCGAAAACGAGTCTGACAAGCAGCGAGAACACCGATGTGTCGATTATTACGACCACTACGGAGGGCAGTCCGTCGTTGCTCAGTACAGAAGGTTTCTGCGAGGGTGAGAGTACAGACGTTTCACCTGGTTCCACCTTGAACAAGTCCAACAGATGTACACCGACAATGGTGACCGATAGCGAGAACGAGACTACGATGATCTACGACGACGACGACGACGACGACGACGACGAGATGATGATCGTGGAGAACGGTTGTAAATTGTCGAGAAGAAAGGCTGGAATTGGCAGGTCGAAGACGCAGAAGGCTGGTGGCAAAGAGACGGATGTGATCGAGACTACGAATATCGCGAGGACGGAAAGTAAAGACGACGGGATGGATTGTAATTTTGTGTCGGAGGACGAGGAGAAGGAGCAGGAACCTATTTACGTGAACGCCTGCAATGAGGCGAACTCGAGGAATCTCGAGCACACGGCAAATGTGGTTACGGAAATGCCGAAGATGAACGAGGATTATAGTAACAACAACAGTGGCGACAATACTGGGAATAATAATAACAGTGTGTAAGTATATAGGGATTTTGAAAGAAGATTCTTGAAAGATGTATGTAGAAGTGTATTTTAGTTGGAAAGATATTTTAGAAAACGTTGTATTTCATGTTTTAGAGGAGGAAAGACTGAAGTGTGTTTTTCCCAATAAGATTTCTTAATCGTCACTTCCCTGGATATGTCGTAGATTGTATTATTTCATTGAAAATAGAGGAAAGTGTGAAGGAAAAGTTAAATGGTATGTCAAGGATTACTGTGATGTCATTTCTATTTTTATAAATGCAATGAAATGTCTGTAAAGTGCTGTTGGTTACGTTCATAATAGAATAGTTGTATTCCCTTTTTAAATAAGATTCTCCTTTAAACTTATTTATAGGAGCTATAATTTATTTTGAACAATGTTCAAATATTTTACCATTGTATGATACTTTAAATGCAGTTATTACAAGTATCGTTTATTTTTTAAATGAAAAAAGAAAAATGCAGTTACAGTAACAAATATACTTTTCCTTCATCATTTTTTCCATTCGCACTAGAGGAAAGTGTGACTCGTATCTTCCACGTAATGTATTCCATAGAATAACATTATTTTTACAGTTAAAGCTGTTTTGCCTTAACTGGCAAACATAATACAAATACTTGAAAAAGTAACTTTCCTTCTACATAACTACCTTTATCAAAATGTTATTAATAATGAAATTGTAAGAACTTCGCTTACTTATAAAATAAAACTCAATTTGGAAATTTATATTTTTTTACAGACCTCTGAAAGTAGAAATGGAAGAGCAGAACGTAGAAGAGACCAGCGGGAACTGGTACAGCGATCCAGACGAGGACAAGATCAACGACGACGTCTTTAGACACAGCACGTACCGACCGAACAGCAACCATAATTCCGTTTTGGAGTGTGTCAATCAGATTCTCTTGCGAGACATGGAGGAAGAAGAAAGCATTCTTTCAGTCCCTAGAAGGTTTAAGCATCGAGGAAGAATCGTACGGTTTCAACCAGCCAAACTATCAGACATCGAATCAGTAGGGTCTGAAATGGAAAGAAAGAATTCCGAAGAAGGCATTATAGAGACAGAAACAGCCAGCAGCGAGTTTACCGATGTTCCCTCCAACAGTTTTGAGCCAACTGCTACTGAAGACGAGTTCGGCATGAGCCTCACTCAAAATGTTTCACCGTCAAACGTTACAAGCAAAATTACGAATCACGAGTCCAGCCTCGAGGAAGAATCAGAAGTATCGAAGGCTATTCCGATTATTATTATAGAACCAAAGGTCGAAGTAGAAGAAACGAGACACGCGACTTTCTCCCCTTCGCAAGTAACACAGAAGTCAAAGACGTCGGTGAACACGGGAAATCCACCTTTGAAGTTAGAACGAATCGAGGAAAAAACATGCCTGCAGATGTCTACGAAAGGACTGACTATAGCGAAGAATCTGGACTACGAGGACATCGAATCACTTCCAGAAATTATATCGCCACCACCGAAAACGCCACCAGCGTTGCCTCCTAAGCCACAGTTCAAGAACAACACGCTGATCCTGAAGAAGATACCTAGTCCCTCGTTCTTAATCGACGAGACTCGAAAGAAACAACAGCTTCTCGAGTCCAGCTCGTCTGAACATAGTAAGAAGATTTTCGGTTTTATATCTTCTCCTTTGAAATCTGCCGGGATTAACGTAACGTCTGCAAGAAGCTTAAACTTCGACGAAACTATTAACAAGGTAACAGGGAATAACGAAGAAGGAAGCTTCTGGAAAAACAGGTTTAACAACGTCCGCTCCTCTTTCCAAACGCGACAACAGAACCATGAAATTAGCGGGGAACAGAAGCGGAAAATTCCCAGGGTCACTAACATCGTTCGCCATTTTGAAGAGTTCAAAATCGGCGGTGAATCGGAGGATCAAACGAAAGAGCGCACGAAGACGAAAGAGAAACATATTCATTCGGAGTTCGATCAGGAATTCGACATCAGACAGAATTTCGAAGAGTTTAATCTAGACGAGTGCGATCTATCGGACGATCCGGATCGACCGGAAGGCGATGGATCGGAGAGGCTTGGCAATCTTGGGGCGATGGTCGGTCAGAATGAGAAAACTGCCGCAACCAAAGACAATAATAATGTTCCTCTTGCTGCAAGCAATTCAAGCAGCGGTTACGATCATTTCCTAGAAGCAACGGGTCTTAGCAATAAGTCCATACTGACACCCTCGAGGTTGCTGAGCAACCACAAGAGCATGCTGAAACCGAAAGACGTGAAGTATAAGAACAAGATCAAAGCGACCGCGGTAATGGAGAAACACGGCGTCTCCACGACGAATAATACTACACATGTCAGGCATTGGACCGGGCCGTTTGTCTGACGACTGGCTCAAGTTTTTCCAAAAAGTCTGTTCCGACAAGATGCATGTGACGAAGGAACGTAAATTGGAAAGCAAACTACAATCAATGACTATGACATGAATTAGTAAAAGTTCAAAGCGTGTTTCGAATACGTATTTTTTATAGTGTAAAATGTAATTCTGTAAATTTGATGTCCTCTTTTCTATCTTTTCAATATGATGCTTTTATCAGATTCTTTGTTACTAGGGAAATTGAGAAACGTAAGAGTTAATTTATTTATAGTAACCTCAATTTAAAGAATACTTCAATGTGTTGTATATTTTGATAAAGTATTTCTTACCTATTTATACCATCACTAATGAAATCGATGAAAATAATTGATAGTAATGTATGTTAGTTTAGCTTTTTCGCTGTGAAGTGCCGCGAGTAAGTTTGTTTATCGCGGGGATTAATGTTTTTATTGTGGGAACGTTTTTGTTCTGTTGTTTTCTACAGAAAATCTTAAAAGAAAAATTAATATGAAAATAATGATGCGTGTTTTCATTTCATTGTACTAAGTGAAATGAAACAAATAGACGAATTGATAATACAATATTATTTACATTTAAATTATTCTGTGGCTTTACATTAACCCATAATTATATTCGTGCTGCATAAGTCTTACTATCATAACATTACGATTATTAAATTTCTATCGATACTGCAAACAATTTATATTTAAACTTTATAGCATTTAAAAATTCGTATGCACGTAATTATGGGTTAATTATTTGTCAACATAAATCATGTAAAAGTGAAAAAATGCGTAATCTATAAAACCAGTAAAGATACTGAACCAATTATTATACTGAATATAGGTACTGTCAAAAATCATTTCAAGGATAAAAGTAAAACTGTACTTGTTTTTTTTTTTGTTGGTAATAAAATTAAAGATGACTTTATTGAAAGATTCTTGCGTTTGATTAAGAAATAGGAGTACACCAGTACATGTTAAATATTTATGACGATTTATAAACAACTAGAACATATAATACAATCATATATATAACTTCTACTATCTATAAAAATACAACGCAACTCTATAAAAATACAATGCTGGCTGTCACTGGTATCAAAATCTAAATAGGACACGGAAGAAAAAAATACTTCAGAAAATGGACAATATTTAAATTCGAACATTTCATCAGTAAATGTTTTCAAAGGATTCCATTTTCACGGATTAGTATGAATCACTCGTTCAGGCACTCTATTACACTTAGCTAGTGCTATATTATCAATACAAATGTATAGATATAGCTGAAAAATTGTATGAAGAATCACACAATTAGCTTGGCACAGTGGTTTCTTCAAGTTTCTCTTTCTGCACGAAAGTCGTAAAAGAACTGCAAAACATGGTAAAAGGTAAGAACATTAAATATATCAATATATTGCTAATATCCATTGAATATTTGTCTCACCTCCTTATCCAGGTCTTTCTGAGTCCAGACTTTAATCACAGGAAGTTTATTCTATAAATGATACAATTGTTAAAAATGAGTAAAATAAAACACAAAAGACAATATATTATCTTTGTAAAAATAACTTACTGTAGAAGAATCAGAATGAATACTAAGACGTGGATTAAGAACGAATGGGACTCCGTCCAAGTCGGAAGATCCTGGCAATGTACCATAAATCGATGTAGTTCCGACAATTGTTGATGTAGTAGGTGGTTGCGGAGCAGGTCGTGTTGGTTTAATTCTTGCGCTGGGACTTAGAATTTCATAATCTCTATCATTAGATTCCTCTACATCTTTTCCTCCACTCCCACTAATTTGTGGATAAATTCCGTTTGTTGGTTTTGGCGAAAACTTTGGTTTTGGTGGTCTTTCAGGGGGTACTCTATGGGGTGTTCCATTGGATGGATTTGGGGATGCATTTTGAAGTAAACTGTATATAAAATATTATGTATAATAATTTTTAAACATTGATATAAATACATATATCTCAATTTTTGTTTAAATGAAAATGATACTTACTCTATATTAACATATGATTGTGAGGTTGAATTCCCATTTACAATATCCACAGTTTTGTAGCAAACACAAACTCCATTGATGACACTAAAATAAAATTTAAACATAAAGAATAACTTAAGTTTTACAAGGTTTTACAAATTTACTGTTCTTTATACATACCCAGCAGCAATAAACCCATTTGGTGCCATTTTAGATGTATAAACCTTATTTGTAATCCTACTACATATGATAATATCAGTAACTGCTTTCGAGCATGATTCCTTATTTCTAATTTTATAGCACAACTGTTTCTTCCTCCATGCCTTCTGTTCTAAAATCCATTACTGCAATGTACTAAACGAAAAATCTTTCCTGATATATAAGATTTTGATCAGTCTTACGTATGCTCACTTGAATCTACAGTATAAGCAATTAGGCTGTATCCTTCTGGTGGACTCTCTCGTTCATTAATGACTACTATATCTTCAACCACATGAGGTAACCCTTCAGTCTTTGAAAAACATATGTACCTGCCTTTCTTTTTAATAAAAAGTCCACTTTCTCTCCATAAATCAGCATCAGTATCTTGATCATATGTTCTTGACACCTAATGGTAATATAATATCAAATAATTCCAATGTATAATTTTAATAATAAGTATTATTAAAAACAATGGTACAAGCATCAAATAAAATATGTTAAAAATTTATAAAAATTGTTACTTACCACTGTAAAATTTGGTGGACATTTATCTATGTCTTCAACAACTCTTATGGCTGTAATGGGCCTGTCATCAGGCAATACAGATGACAATTGATGAACTAACATTTTGTTGCAATTGGTCTTTTTAGACATTGTTGCAACCCTATTAAAAATATATTTATAACTTCTCTTATTCACAAGCTAATATATATAAGTTATCATTTCATAGATAAGACATTTATTGCAAAAACTCTTCTGAATAGATGAGACTTTGAGTACAATACCAAACAATGCTTTCAATTTTACGATTAACACAAAACATTACACAATTAACATATTCTAATCACTAATTACACAACAAAAAACACTTTACTGACATAAAGCACTCTTCCACCAAAGTTCATTATACTTTGATTAATTAGAAGTGCGTGGAATGTATGTAACTATAGGCTTCCCCTACTTTATCTCGATGACCTATTTTCGATCGATAAAAAAATTTACGGCACACTGAAAATTGTTTCCACTAAGCATTTTTTAACTGATAAGAATTTCGTTCATGACGGTTTCGAAACAATGAAAGTGAATTAATTAACGAACGACATGCTATTTGGTATGATTAATTTAAAAAGTATTCAAGACAAAAAAAAAAGTATTGCATTTAACATTCATCAACAATCAATGACATTTGTGCACTTTTAAATTTGCTTACCTTTGTAAATATTGCGCGATACAATTTACGAACACTGCATATTTACTACTGCACTTATCGTCGTACTTTTAATTAATCAGTTAATTAATCACAACGAAAGAACACGGTAATTTTCGATCGAGTCACGATTGACTCGCTCTTCCTTTGACACGCAATCGTATTCTTCAGAAAACTCATTCGTAACACAGAGAAGATACTTCAGTACATGTGAATAAACATAGAAGCGGCAAAGAATTGACTGAAGAGAGAAAGAGAATAGGAGAACTAAGAAAGAGAAAAGTAGCTATCGAGAAAAAGATAAACGCACCTATATATAAATTATCAATTGTTTCATCGCAAGTAAGTAGTGTAACATTCATGCACATTTAAGTAATATTAAAAAAAAAAACTCGATAAGATAAGTACTGATGCTCACAAACACTGTTATTCATGAGAATAATTTTCTTTCTCTGCCCCTTCGTTGAATGTTTAACTAAATTGATATCAATGACATCACTTCTACCACTACCACAACCATAATGACTATCATCTTAACTGACTAGGGTAGTTGTGTTCAATAAGCTAACCTCTGTTTCCGTTCCTTTCACGCCGTCAAACTTTACGGCGTTTTTCTTCGTCCTCTCTATGCGATTCGCTTTTGCCGGATGTTCGCTTGATCGTACACGTCGTAGCAGATTTAAATTGAGTTAGTTCGTTTTCCAAGCGATAAGAAAATGGATGAGAATCATGCGCCACCCCTTCATCAGCATTCTTATTATAAACAATATTTGTGGAAAATTTTCAACACAATTTAAATGTACAACGTCGTAACACTTTCCTCCATCGTGGCCATGACACTCAGCTTTAGTACCGAAATTAAAGAAATGGTATAGCGTTTTGTTTGTATTGTCAATGTTTTTACATAAAATCCACCATGACTGAAAGTTATTTTACCATTACTATAAATATTTTATGTTTAATGATATTATTTATTCATCAAATTTATTTCATAAATACTTTTAATTTCTAAATATTGGAAGATCCAGATGGCGCTGTTATGTATGCACCCAGAAGTGCAGCATGCGACGCAAAAATTTTTATTTCAGTTTTAACATCGAGGGGTGTCGAGTCGACTTGGGCTTTTGGTAGAAATTCGCTATGAAATAACGGTATAATGTAAATCGTTATATTACGCAAATCAACTATTCTTCTACAGGTAACACAATATTTTAACTACTATAAAAATATTTGTTAAAAATACATTGTAACCTTGGTAACTTGAATCTCAAAGGAAGAATTAAAATCATCGAATTATGCAGGTTTTTTTTCGAATTATGTAAATTTTCGAATAAGAGAGGTTTAGCGAACGAAAATTCGACTTACAAAGGCTTTGTACAAGGGTTAGTATTTAGAGATCAGAAATTAATTGCGTACGTATTTATTGCAAATTTATACTTACACATATAATATGTACATATAAACATAAAGAAAAGATAAATTTTAAATAAAAAATAAATTACAGTTTGCTAGTCAGTAATTTGAGTTATAAGTCATTGGTTCATTAATATTTACAACACAATAATTTATTTATTTATTGTGCTGTTATGTCTGTATTAAACATAAAAGACATTATACTCACATTTACAAGTACCAAAATGAAGTAACTAGTTATAATTTTTACACATTTTTAATTATAAACTAGAGAGATTCAATTTCTGTATGAGAGGTCAATCCAGTTAACAGATTAGCTATGGTGATGATATAGGCTATTGCAAATATAAAATGTACAATATTAGGGTGTTACATTTCAATACTACATGAAATAATTTCTTTGCAATTGGATATGGCTAAGAGTTTTACTATGGGATACACAGTGTGTATATTGCATAGAGTATTACTATAAAATTATCTAAGTGTGATTCAAATATTGAAAGAAATAAATATGGATATATTACAAAGCATTGTTGATGATTTACATGGATATGACACCAAGTATTGCTGATGATTTATATGGATATGATACTAAGTATTCCTAATAATATATATGGATAGTATTGATCAAGTATTGCAAAATAATTACATATAGTTGTTAGAAAATATCATCAATACATATTATGGATATGATAAAGAGTATTTAAAATAGGGTACATATAGTGTTAGGGTATTATTTTTTAGTACTACATGAAATAATTATTTGTATGTGGATACACCTTTGAGTATTACAGTGACAAAAACAATGTGTATATCTCACAGAGTATTGCTTCAAAATTACAAAGGTATGATTCAAATATTGCAAAGAAAGGATATGGATATGTTAGAAAGTATTGCTGATGATTTACATGGATATGACACCAAGTATTGCTGATGATTTATATGGATATGACACTAAGTATTCCTAATACTTTATATAGATATGACATCAAGTATTGCAAAATAATTACAGTTGCTAGAAAATATCACCAATGCATATTATGGATATGATACAAAGTATTGCAAATATGAAATGTATAGTCTTAGGATAGTATTTTGTTAGTACTATATGAAATAATTCTTTTGCATGTGGATTACAGTGGTAAAACAATATATATATCTCACAGAGTATTGCTTCAAAATTACAAAGATATGATTCAAATATTGCAAGGAAAGGATATGGATACGTTAGAAAGTATTGCTAATAATTTATATGGATATGACATCAAGTATTGCAGAATAATTACAGTTGTTAAAAACACCCTGTATATTATAAACAAAATCACGTGTAAAATTTTTCACAATTGAAAGTTTACCGTTTGACCGTAAATTAATATTAATTTTTTTTTTATGTAGTTTAGAAATATAATTCTGAGTAGTACAGCGTTGTAAACTATTTTCCTAAAAGTGTTTAATACTTAACTCAAACCAAAACCGATACCTGAATGTCTGAAATCTAATTATAACGGTTAATACAGTAAATTTTAAAGAAACATTTTATTCCCTTTGTATTTTGTATTCCATTTTGTATTCGCTTCCACTGCCATCTTGTTGCTATGCAATCCCCACTCCTTCCAATTTTAACGAATCCATGAACGCGACTATGCAGTACGCCAATACAAGGGTGTAACTTTTTCGCGTATATTATTAGTTCGTTGGTGTGCCCTTCGAATGTGCGCAGAATTTCTTTGTTCATGGATAATTTGGTAGTTTTATTACGGGTGCAATTTTTTATAATTTTATTTGATATGTGTGAACTTTAATTATTGTAATTTTTCTATATAATAATAAGGTACTCTTTATATATCGTTATACTTACATTTTAATTCAAGTTATTCTTAACCTTAAAGAAGTTTTACAGGTTCATTTTCATGCATGCACAACTTTTCTACTGTGTATCGCAGAAATGAAACACGACGATTCAAGTTATTCGAAAGGCGATGAGAAAGGGAGATCACGCACTGAAGATCATGAAAAGGCGGGTTTTTATCCAAAAACTGAGGAAGAACGTCGACGACAACGTAGACGTGAATGGAGCATACAACAAGAACGACTACGACAACATGAGAGGTTGAGAAGGAAGAAGATTTTAGAATTTGAAATACGTTATGCTCGTTCGAAAGGTTTACTTCATCCCAGAGGAAGATGTTTTCATTATAGTTGTAGCAAGAGTAAAAGCAAGTCTCCAGACAATCATCATAGAAGAACTTCTGAACCAAATGCGCCTAAAACATCCATAATGTCTGAAAAGTAAGCATAAATTATTTAAAATACTTTTATTGAAGCTGTTTTAAATTTAAATGAGAATTAAACTTACAGAATTATGTAGGATTATGTAGACAATGGTACTTGATTGTAATATTATTTTTATACTTATTTGTGTCCTATTGAAAAGTATAATTTTACTGTTAATTTATAAGAAAAATTGAAATTTTATTGATTTAAATTGGTATTGCAGATTAGAACCATCAGATGGTACAATACCTTTATTTAAGGGCCCAGAAGGTACACAGGTTAATGCTACAGAACTACGAAGAATCAAAGTAGATATTCATAGAAATATTCCTGGAAAAACAGTGGCTGGTGAACTTCGACGAGACATTGTCAATCCTGAAGATGTAGTGCTCAAAAGAAGAGCGGGTAAAGTGATACTTTTTACTACAATTATCTAACAACTTTCAGTCTTTCAATGAAGAAGTATCTAAGTTGGATATGAACTCAACATGGAAGATCTGAAGATTTTCATAAACCCCACTGTCTACAAATTCAAGTTTCAAAAAATTGTATGCTTTGTAATGTAAAGCTGGGAACTTTATATTAAATGACAACATCAGAAGAATGACAACATTCTGAAGAATGACAAGATTCTACAGACAAGAAGATGATTGATTTTACCATCATATTATACCTTCTGTAACATTCAACAATTTACTCAACTTAGTTCATGAAGTTAATAATGTGTTCTTATTTCATCAAGGATAAAGAATGTTTGGAATACAACGTTGGAGTGCAGTATTGATCACAATGTGCAATACGTAAGCACATTTTTTGTCTTAAATGCTTTAAGAGTGCTTATATCTTTTGCTTGCTGCTTTATTTACTTTTCTTTTTAGTGAGTTTGCACAAAGAATTATGCTTTTAAAATATTTAAAAAAATAAGATTGTTTTTGAAAAACTAATTTCTAATGAAATGCCATACATTTTTTTCTTGAATATTTTGTGCATTCTCCTTATGCTTTGTTTTTGGATTGTTTGCATGCATAAAAATGCAAAAATTTTAATGCTTTATTTATTGAAAAAGAATTAACTGGAAGATTTCAATTACTGTGGTACATTATATTATATTTTGCAATTTCAACAATGGAAGAGGTACAATGAAACAGTAACTTCTACAGTGGAAGACTTTGTATGCAAAACTCAATATTAAAGTTTGTAACTCTACACCGGAAGAATAAAAATTATGTATTAAATTTTAGAATATTGAAGTAGATAGTCAAAATTAAGTATGAAATGTTAGAATTCTATATTGGGTTAAGCATAGTGGTCATTTCAATTAACTCTATATAAGTTTAACCTCAAATAAAAAATATGTATATTATTAAATGTTAGAGAATTAAATTAAATTGAAATAGAATTTTTTTTTATAAAATGTCCATCAATCAATTGATTAGATAAAATATATTAATTAATTGAATACAAAATGTTTAACTCAAAAGTGGGGTAGCAAACTATGAAGTTATGCATCAATGAAGATGAAGATTTTTAAATCACTCTGGAAGATACAAAACATCTCTGAAGAGCCTTAAGCAAATGACTTTTTTACATAAAAATCAGTTCAATTGTATTGTACTCTTTTAAAACAGATTATAATACTTTTATAGTTTTGACTAAATTTATAACAAGAAAAAAAATCAAATTTTCAGTAATTTGAATAATATAATTTTTACAAACAATTTTATAAGTATCATAACTGGCACTCAATAAAGTTCTAAGCCTTTTACTCTGAACCACACATTTATTGTGGAAAATGATTTCTATTTATAAAAATGAAAATGTACATACATTTTTCTTTTCTCCATGCATAGACAAATATTAGTAGTCAAATGATGTAACCTATGTTTTTAATACGAAATATATATTTTTCAAATCTCTTTTGAATTCTAATATGAATTTATTAATATAAAACGATATTAAGAATAATTATATTTCTATCTACTTCATTGTGTCCTTTTACAATTTTTATTAATTTGATACATTTATAACAAAATGATCTGACTTACAATTGTTCAGAGGTAGCCAGTTTATTTATCTACACACTTTAATATTTCTAAGGTCTGTTATAGCTGGTAGTGCCACATAATTGCTTCTTTCATATTCATCTACTTTAAGTTTTTCTTTTATAAATAATTTTACTTAAATATAGGAGAGGGATGCAAACCTATATTTGAAAGAGAAGAAATAAATGGTGGAGCAAATACAACAGAAGAAATTGTGGAACATCGTACAATTATGACTGTAAATAATGAAAATTTAGGTACATATATTATTTACAATTTTTCTTTTTGCTACTGAATGTATATTCTGTGTCTAATACTGTACATGAAAATATTATTTAAATTAATGAGATATTATGTTTTTTTATTATACTGATTACTTTGTCATTTCATAAATATTAATTTTATTCTTAAAATCCAATATGCTTATAATTTTTAGAGAACACATCGAAAACGGCTAAAAAATATACAGGCTCTTCAAGCTCTGTAAGAAGTTCAAGTCACAGTCCTCGACGCATATCATCTCGTCATTCCAGGTTTGTGTGGTTAATGGTTGTAGACGTCTGCAACATAACAAAACCATTACAATTAGTGTTAAGTAATTACCATTTTAAGTTTTATTTATAAGATTACATCTATGAGATATGATTTTACAATATAATATGGATATGATTATTAGTATACAGTTAATTTATGAAGGAAAAGGTTTCTTATTTTGCAAACAATATTTTCGTTCATAAATTACATTTTGTATACAAAAATTACATTGAGTATTGCTACTGCATTTATATAAACATTAGGTGCATTTTTATTGCTTCATACTAGCAGGGTCAAATTTTATTGTGATAGGCAATTACATGTTTTATTGTTAATTGCATAATGTTGTAAGTACATTTGTATTTAACAATTAGCAAATATACGTTTATAAATCTTTCATTATTAATATGTAAAATAAGAAAATGTACAGAATGTAAAATATTAAAGGTTTTAATTTAAAACACATTTAGGTTCATAGTAAACATACATTTTCATGTGTGTGTTTTTTATTTTAGGCATGTGTTGCTTTGTGTTACTACAGTTTGTTTTGTTTTAGCTTTACTAATGCTTCACAAGGAGAAAAGAAGACACAGAAAATGGGACAAGGATATGATTTTTATTATATCTGACTGTATGCATATGTCAATACTAGTGCTTATGCTTTTTTTTTTTTCCTGTGCGCATGTATCACTCAAGGAAAATGCAAAGATACAACAAAATACTCTTACATATATGAGTAAATAGTGAATTAAACTCAATTTAAAAGTAGTATTTTTGAATGATATGGACAATATTACTATTTATATTTATATTACTTGAGTTAAAATATTCTATAATTGAGTCTATCAAGTCCATTCCAACAAAGTACAATAAAAACAGAAAAAATTAGAATGTAAATTTACAGTCTTTAAAAATAATTTTTGACAAAAAAAAAAGCAAGGCATATTTTTTGTCATGTTCATAGAATTTTGTACAAAAAAAGGTTTTTTTTTTAATTCAGGTAAAATTGATGTTAATTGTTAATTGAGGTGAGTAATTTGTAGTTTTAAAACTAAATTTATAGTTTTATACTGTTTATTTGTAATATATATTATTCTTTACTTTGCATAATCCTAACAGTTTTATGAAATTACACAAGTTAGATTGATCACCAGCTTTTTTTCATAACGTATTTTGCACTATACACCAATTACAAAATTGTTTCACTCGCTTTTCTCAACTTTTAAATGTCTTCTGGTAGAAACATTTAGTACATGTTTTTTAATTTGTAGTAAAGTATAAGTGCAAGTATATTCAATGTAAAAATTAGAAAGAAGGACAAAATTAATATTTCAAAGCATACAGAAAATGGTTTTCATTGATACAAATTAACAAATAATTTTTAATACACTACAGTATTACAGTTACAAGCAATGATTACTATAATACATAAGTTATTTTATTACTGTGAGGAAAATATGCACGACTTAGTTTGTTACCATTAATTTTTATTATTTGGTAATATAAAGTAACAATTTTATTATATGGTAAAAAAAATTTGATTAATGGCTTAATAATTGGACTCACCATTTGATGGAATTTATGAATCAACATAACTAATATGGATATTGACTAATATGGATAAAAGTTCATAAAAATATGAACCTTACAGAGTATTGCGTTATATACATAGATTAAATTTTATATGTAATACAAAAATATGGTTAAAAACTAAGTTCTTTTTAATTAATTATTTTTCTTTAGGTGCACAGATCAGAAACATGGTAATGGAGAAAGTTATAGAACCGATAGGTATATATTATTTATTGTAATATCTTATATTTATGCAGTATATGTATATTTTTTTAATTTCGCTGTATCAAATTGTTATGTGATGTATTCAGGAAAAGAGGTCGCAGTGAAGATAGAAGTAGAAAGTACAGAGAAAGTTACAAGGAAAAGGGAAGACGACAACCTCACGACGTAAAAGAGCAACATTTGCGAGAAAGAAAAAGTCGTCGTGATTATTCACGTTCGAGGGAGAGAGATTTTCATCACAGGTACGTTGTAAAGTACGTGAAATATCACATTTCTTTAAAAGCAAATTATACAAATATCATCGAAAAAATAGATCGTTTAGTTATGACAAATCATACGGAAAGTATAGAGAAAGGCCAGGAGAGCGATCTCGAGATAGCTCTAGAGAACATAGACTACCACCCGCACACTATATCGAGCCAATTCCTGTTCCGATTTATTATGGAGTAAGTAATTAATGTTCGCACAAAATATTATAATCTTATGATGATATTAATTTTCATTTATTGATTATTAGAATTTTCCTCCGAGACCAATAATGGTTGGACCCTTGGTTCCAATTCGGGGACAGGTTCCTTTAGGTGGTAATAGACATCCTATGATGGGTCCATTGAGACCATTTCCACCAAGATTTATTTCTCCAGATATGTATAGATTGCGTGCACCCCCAAATCCTAGTATGTATATTTATAAATTTGTAGTGATGTATATGGTAGGACATTACACTAATTATTTATTTTCTGCACAGGATTTGGTCCAATATATTAATGAAACGATTTGTGGCAAAATCACGACGAGTAAGAAACTAGGGGAATTATTTTATGGTACAATACGTAAACGTATGGTACTTAACGCACTAAATATTAATCGACATTCTAGAAGAATTCAAAATTCTGATGAATATTATAAGGGGAAGGGGATGCATTATGCATAATTCAAGATACATTTTTTTAATGTATTAGCTATATAAGTAGCATACTATATTTTTTTAACTGCCTTGTTATATTATAGGAATCCTATATGTACTTGCCATGTTAAAGGTGTATGTAATCACTTGTTAGTGATTTTTTTAGGTTTTAATTACTATTTTAATGGATATGTGTATCTTATAGCTATATATAATGTTTCAATATAATTTTACAAAATTCGGTTAAAATGTTTTCTGTTTTATTATGTTTGTATGTAAAAATTTTTTAAGGGTGATAATGTACAAGAATTTTATAAATTGGCAGTTATGAAACACTAAATATATGAAATGTTTAGAACAAGCTTGGTAACTTCATTTTTTATGTTTACAATAGTAAAAGTATTTGAAATTAAATTAGTTAATAGGCTTCATGTAAATATGTGCCTAAATAAAATATATATGAACATATTTTTGGATCATATAGATGGATTTTGATTACATCACTCAACTAATTAAAAACGCTCATAGAAAGATGAATGCGTATGTCAAATTGTTTGCAGGATAATGTAATAAGTTTTCAGTCGACCATCTGCCACCGGTATGTGCGGGCTGTAAGTAGATGCGTCGTTCGTTTTATGGCGGAAGTATTCAAAAATTTAGTGCTCACAAATCGTAAAATTTACGTGAAATTAACAGATTGAAAAAACTATAAAATATGTATGAATTTATATATGAACCACCACTTATCATAATAAAGTTTTTGTATGTATTTCATACGTTTGTTTTCACCATTTTCTATTTCACCAATAACAGTGTAGATGTGTAGTGGATATCTAACGTGACACAAAATTGCAAAAGTTTTTAACCTTCAATTGTTTATTTAATTCAAATTTTTGGGGTTTCTGATGCAGACGCCTTGTTTCGCTATTTTTGAGAATTTCAATTAACACATTGTTCCAGCTTCAGTCGAGTATCTAAGTTAGTAGTCTACGTCTAAAAATCATTTCATAACTACAGCAGACTATCCGCACTTCGAAGTCATTTGCCAACGAAACCATTCCCCCTTGAATCCACTGCTACGGAGCATATATACCACTACCTTACCAACTGGAAATTCTTAAAGTGGGTGGTATAATCGCGAACCAGGGAGGGCTGCCCAAGGGCAAAGAAACATTCATCGTTCATCATATTATCGCCCACCTTTGACGATTACATATAAAATAAGGCTAGCAATACAATAAGATATCAGTATCAATCAATCAGTAACACATAAACATAACATTAATTCAAGCATCAAATCATTCAGAGTTGCGAACAATTACTAACATTATACATACGGGATACATTAGGCTTTCTTGTTTTCACAAATTCATAATTTCAATTAGCTCCGTCCATAGAGTATTATCGGATCGAGCAGCGGCGTATCGTGAATAATTAAGGTTTAAATATATTACGTTGCAACATAAGACTTGCCATGTTCCCGCAGCTCCGATTATTGTGAGTATTTTCTCTGATGCGAAGTAGTTAGTAAGTACTTACCTGTATATATCATCAAACGTGTTACTCAACATAGATCAAGGTGAAAGAGTCAGAATCGATTGTTTTTTTATTGTTTCTAGCGTGCGTTTTATACTACACACTGTGTTTTGTTTAAAAAGTTTGAAAGATTAATAATTCCTTTTGAGTTTGCATATGAAATCTAGAATTATGTCACGTATGTGCAATAATTCGAGAAATAATTATGTTGTGTATGATTTTAAAAAAAGGTAAATTATCACAGCATTGAAGTACTCTCGTTATTTTGTTTAATCTACAAATCTATCGATACTATCGGTATCGACATTATCTGTCGATTCATCAGTTTTTATGTGCACATGAAGAAACGCGATCGCGTGCTGTTAACACGCGTGCGCAAATACATTATTCTTTTTCCTTTTCTCTTTGTCTCTCCAACAGATACATTTTGCTTCATATCATTCTTTTCCGTTTTTCATATTTCAGCTTTTTCTTTCTTACTATAGTAGTATTCAATTTAAAAGAGAGGTAATAAAATAAGTTATCGACCGCTCTGTGGACTCACTTCACGTCATTATTCATGATATACACACATGTATGCTGCATTTCAACGTAGAATATTTTAATCTAACGAACCTTCCAAATGTTTCTTCTTTCAAAATAGTTTAATTTAATAAACTCTGTAACCATTTCTATCATTTCTATTTTGTGACTAACCATTTCAAAAGTGAAGGCAATGGCATTAATCAAAAAATATTTAGAAGGTCAACTTTATTGTCACATTAATTCATTATAAAATTAAAGTATACAATCGGTGTAAAGTAAGGTGTGAACAAATGATTAAATAAATTCGATTTTTACGTTCATTTAAGCAAATTGTAAACCAATGGAATTTGCCCTATAGTGTATGTGGTTATGCTACCAAATCACACATTGTGAACAAAACACTTGTCCTTAAGAAATAATAATAAACGCAAAGACAAAAGGAATGCTACTTTGTTTGAACTTTTGAACATTGGACATCGACTACCTTGTATAAATAATTAACAATATTCACAAGTTACCATATAAAGCATATTTTACCATAATTGTTGATGAACTTGTCCATTTGAACTTATTGTGTTAGTATTTATTTTCATTTTGTATAATGAAACGAGAAACGTTAACCTCCATTTCCTTTATTTACTTTGCAACGTAATACAAAAAAAAAAAAATTAATAAACGTGATTTTTTAAAATGAATTATTCTCTTTTAGATATGAACATCTGGAACGTGGTAATAAAGAAATGTATAGAACCAACAGGTATAAATTGTTTATTGCAATTTCATATATTTATGCAGTTTTTCAATTTCCCTCCTATAAATTCTTACGTAACATATTTAGAGAAAGAGATCGCAGTAAAGATAGAAGTAGAGAGTACAAAGAATGTTACGTAGAAAAGGGGCGACGACAGGCTGAACCTCGAGACGTAGAAGAGCAACATATACGAAAAAGAAAAAGTCGTTCTGGTCATCCACGTTCGAGGGAGAGAGAACAAAGGAAATGGGAGAGAGATTCTCATCACAGGTATATCGTAAAGTATATGAAATATTACATTTCTTCAAAAGTAAATTATACAAATATTGTCGAAAAAATAGATCGTTTAGTTATGACAAATCGTATCGAGAGTATAGAGAGAGGCCAAGAGAGCGATCTCGAGAAAGGAAAGAAAGAGATAGATCTAGAGAACGTAGACTACGACCCGCACCCTATATCGAACAAATTCCTGTTCCTATTTATTATGGAGTGAGTATTTAATGTTCGCATAAAATATTCTAATTTTATGATGACATTAATTTTCATTTATTGACTATCAGAATTTTGCTCCAGGACCAGTAATGGTCGGACCCTTGGTTCCAATTCGGGGACAGGTTCCTTTAGGTGGTAATAGACATCCTTCTATGATGGGTCCATTGAGACTATTTCCACCACGATTTATTTCTCCAGATATGTATAGATTGCCTCCACCCCTAAATCCTAGTATGTATATTTATAAATTTGTAACGTGTATGATATGTCATTATTATGACACTATTATTTATTTTTTGTACAGGATTTGGACCAAGGTATTCATAAAACGATTTTTGGCAAGTGTAAGTGTACAATACATATATGTATAATACTTAACGCACTAAATATTAGTCGACTTTTTGCAAAAATTAAATATTCGGATAAGTATTATAAAAGGATGTGCTTAATTTCAGATACATTTTATGAATGTATGAGTTATACAAATGTATACTTTTTAACTGAAATGTTACATTATAGGAATCCTATATGTACTTGTAATTTTAAAGGTGTATGATTTTTTTACGTTTCAATTACTATTTAAACTGTATTTAACGTTCAAAGATAATTTTGCAAAATTTGATTAAAATGTTTTATACTTTTTTTTTTATTTGCATTATCTCTAACACGTCGTGTGCTATCTGAGCAGTATATCATTGAATTTGATAGCGCAATGGCAGTTAGCAACAGGTAAGGATGTTTCTCTCCAGGAATAGTTAGAAGAATGCGTGTAACGAATTTCCCGCGTGATAGTGTTCTAAGTTGTCAGTCGACCACCAGCCACCGGTACGTGCGGATTGTAGAGGTTGCGTCGTACGTTCTATCGCGGAAGTATTCAAAGCTTTAGTGTTCACGAATTGTAAAATCCGTGAAATTAACACGTTGTAAAAATTATAAAATAGGTACGAGTTTATATATGAATCTCTTATCATAATAAAGATTTTATACGTACTTCAATTCGACACCCAGATTACTAGTTTTTCTTCTAAAATAATTTGAAATAACCGTTATTTATTAGTTTCATATTTATATGCAGAAATGATGAATGATCGAATTAATGAGTTAATTCATAAATTATTCATGAACAGACATAAAATTGTGACATTAACACATGTCAATTTAGTATAATTTACAAATACGAAGTATTAGTATAAAACTTACTTTTTGTATAACATTTGTTTTACTGTTTTACTAATTTATAGTTTAAAGATATTATCTTATGATGTTTAAAAATTTCGTGTATACTGAATTGTTTATTTAGTACACACTCCAGTTGTGAAAAAATTTGGTTATGTGATATAGGTTTTAATTTAATAGTTTGCGATTACTTGACATTTTTACGAAGTGTTTTATGAATACCCGTTCGTTTTTACCTTTTTCTATTGCACCAATGACATTGTAGATGTATGTAAGCAGACAACTAACTTGTCACGAGATTACAAAAGTTTTTAACCTTAAGCCTTTTGCCGTGTCCCTGTAGCTTTGATTGTATTTTATTTTCTTTGATGCGTAGTAACTGTCACTACCTGCATCTGCCATCGAACGTGTTTCTCAACGCAGATCAAGGCGAAAGAGTTAGAATTAATTATTTTTTTTTGTTTAACGTATACGTTTAACACCATTCACTGCTTTATGCTTAAAAAAATTTGAATAATCAAAAGATAAGGTTTGTTTAAACAAACTTGAATTTAAGTTATTTAATGTTGACATTTTAGTCTTAATAATGATTTTAACTTTACCAATTTCATTGTTCGTTTGTAATATAAAGATAGTCTTTTAAAAAGTAAATTAGAAATTGTTAGATTCCTGAAGGAAAGGTTAATAGTTACTTTCGAGTTTGCATATGAAATCTAGAATTATGTCACGTACATATGTGTAATAATTCGAGAAATAATTATGTTGAAAAAGGGTAAATTATCACAGAATTGAAGTGCTCTTTTTATTGTGTTTTATCTACAAATCTATCGATATTATAGGTATCGACATTATCTGTCGATTCATCGGTTTTTATGTGCACATGGAATCTAGAATTATGACGTATGTGCGCAGTAATTGAAGAATTGTATGCGCGTCGTATATGATTTTAAAAAAGGCGCAATTACTGTAACAGTGTAGTGCTATTTTGTTGTGTTTTATCTATAATTGTGGTTTCGGTATTTGTGTTTTATCTATGGTTGTGTTTTATCAAATTTATCGATATTATTGGTTTTTTTGTGTACATAGAGAAATGCAAACACGTGCCATCACGCGAACGCAAACGCATTATTCTGTTCTTTTTCTTTTCCCTTTCTCTCTTTCACAGATACAATTTTATTTTGCTTCGTATCATCCCTTCCAGTTTCTCATCTTTCACCTTTGAGCTTTTTCCTTCTCATTACCATTTCTGTCCTTTTTCTTTATTTCTGTTTATTGATTCTTTCAATCCTACGAAATTCCTAAGAATCTTCTTTGGACATTCTTCTAATAGGTTATGTGTAATTCGTTACAAAATATGTTGTCCTGTAATTGTGGTGTTACGAATACATACAAATCCTCGAATAAAAGTTTATTACCGAGTTTTCTGTTTCAAGCGAAATATCGATTAGAGTAGAAATACACGGTATTGTAACGATACTTAGTAATATTTAAATTAAAAAAAAGTATTTAATAATATAAGCTATCTACCTGCTCTGTGGACTGACCTCGTGTTATTATTCATGATATACGTGTATGCATTTTAACGTAGAATATTTCAATCATTAAAATCTTTTAAATTATTAAACTGTAATCATTTCTATTTTGTGACTATATTCATTTGAAAAGTGAAGATAGTACCATTAATTAAAAAATATTTAGAAGGTCCACTTTATTTTCACATTAACTTATTACAAAACAATAAAGTACACAATCGGTATAAAATAAGATGTGAATAAATGAATAAATAAATTTGATTTTTCCATTCATTTAAATGAGACACTTGGCAGACTGTCTGCGACTGTAACCTCAACCTACAATTTCAAGATTAAAAACAAGATTACTTTAACCATACAATACGCGTGTAATGTGTGCTGTATGTAAGTACTAATTTATTATGTTACAAGTTTTCGTACACTTACGTTTTTGGTTTTCCTTTGGAAAAAATGTAACATATACAGTTAATTGTATGTAGCATAGTACGTGATAAATAACAGATAAAATAATACAACGTATACAATTAACACTTGAGTTTTCAATAATTGCGAACTTTTTATATAAGTAACACATTCGATTCCAAGTAGGTCTCCACCTCCTTTTTATACGGTCAACGGTGATTATAAAATGTAGTTTAGACCAAATTTCAGTACAAAAGAATGTTTCGAAATAAATTTTTAGCATAATGGAAAAAAATCGTGTAATAATGTAACGTTATATTTATCACTTTTTGTGTAGAATGTTAATTATTAAGAAACTTTTAGGTTATATTCGGTGCTTCGAAATGTTTAATATACAACTGATATATTCAATTACGTCAAAGTTTTTTAATTCACCACGCGTTAAAAATAATTCAAAATTGAGTTCATTTAATACGATAAGGTGATGTGGAAGATGCAGAATGATATAATTACTCTATAAAATCACGCTCTGTGAATGAAGCACGTCTTATTAAAAAAATAACAATCGCAAATACAGAAAGAAATGCTACTTCCGTAGGAACTTTTGGACATTGACATCGATCAGTTTGCATAAATAATTATCAATATTCACAAGTTACAATTTACAGCGTATTTTAGCATAGCTCTCGATGAACTTGTCCAGTTGAACTTAGCGCGTTGTCGTATTATTGCAATCTGTATAACGAAGCGACAAATATTAACGTCCACTTATTATTCACTCTATATTTTGCAATGATACTTTCAACTGTTTTGGATGTGGGAAATGTTCCAGTGCTGAAGATCGACTCGTTGCGTGTTTTTCGAAACTATGGAGAGTACCATGACAGAATTCGAGGAAAGCGTGTCCTTCGATATCGATGACCCGGACTTTGCCCCGTCGAATCCTCGTACTATTGCTCGTAATGTCCTTCGTAGCGTACAATTCACCGACATCACCTTCGACGTCAATAAACGTGAGTACATTCACTTCTGGTACAGTTAACTATAGATAAATACATATATACAAGTAATAAGAAGCATATATGTAAGTGAATGAAAAATGAAAAAAAAATGTATCTTAAAATTTCTATTGTTTTGGAATATAATCAGGGCCGTGTTTATACTTTTCGAGGCCCTAGGCGCAACATCGTTACGATGTTACGAAAATAGATCAGTTGAAATTTAAATTAAACAAAATTAATTTAAATTTGTTATTTTTTTCCCTCTATTCTCTCTTATTTCTTCAAAAGTAGCCAGAAATTTACATTTTGGCATGTATGAAAGATGTCGTTTTATTGTCTAGGAAAAAACTCAGGCATCGTAAAAAGCGTGTTTGAGTGAACTCAACACGCGGTCAACGATTGTCAGCGTTGCTGAGCATCAGGTTCAAGGATTTTGACATGATTTCGCTCATATTTTGCACACGTTCGAATTATGCCGTTTATAATCGTATTCTAAAATTTTATTTTTATCCTATTTTTCGAATGAACCGCTTAAAAGCGCGGGAACTTTCAAAATATCCTAATAATTACGTGTCAGATCATAGAGAATAAAAGGTATCAACGGTACGTGCGTTGGTAGTCGTACGTGAAATTTTCCATGAAAATTCCAGCGTATCTTATAACCGGTGTTCGATGACATCAGTGAAGCAATAATGCGAAACAATCGATGACCATCGCAGTGTTTGATGCGTTTCCATTACGTCTGAAATTAATTAACGATGTATGATAAATGAAATATTGAAATGTTCCAGTGGAAAATTAAGTTAACTATGCTAATTTTGGATCATTGTAGATCGAACTATATTACAATCCTTATAAATCTTAATTAGAAATGAATAGCATTTAATTTTTAATTTTTAATCTTAATTAGAAATTAATGGTATTGCATATTTTGTTTCTAATTAACTAATTAAGTAAATTATTATGTTGCATCATTATTATAGTATATATATGTATATATGATTCAAGTCAATTTCATTAAACTTTGAACGAACAAAACTTCTGTTGAAAAAAACAATCACTTAACGATTAATTGCCAAGGATGAATCTTCATTATCAGTTATTCATATCGTACGGTATATTCCGCTCAAACACGGAAGGAGTGCGAAAATATATGCTGACCCTGAGAATTTCGTGAGCTCGAAACACGGATATTATACAGCCCGAAACCATATCATATTGCTAGCCGCCAGCTGACATTTTATCACATATGGTACGATCTTATTACGTTAGATGACCACATATCTTGTACTTATACTGACGTCATAGCGCATCGTTTTAATGACTCTTCTTTTTTTACCCAACACCTCGTTATATGAAAAAAGGTTTCGTATATTTCAAAATTTACATTTAAGGTTAGACATAAAAAGGTGCGAGGTTATGTAACGAGATATAATCGTTGTATTATTTCATATTTTCATATTTCATCGTTTCATACCTGTAGAATTGATCGACAATAATGTTTTTAGGAAAGCATTGTAATCTCGATAAAATTACGATTGGATATAAAGAAAGCTCGTTGAATTACGGTAGAAATTTCGTAATAAAATTTCTCAGTTTAGGTTGTGTTACTTTTCTGTCACTTTGTGTAATCCATTCCATTCGAAAAGTAATCTCAGAATTCCTAACTGCATCATTTAGAAGCTAGTTCAGCTCAAGGATACAGCACCTGGTGTAACAGTGTTTATATTATGTCGTAAATATGAGCGTTCTAATCGGCTACGGTATATTAGGGATCGAAAAAAATCGTAGTGCACAATAATACACGATCGTTCGATTCGCGAATACACGTGGAACGCATATGTAACAGCACGCTTATCTCGATCTACGAGTCTATTATTATGCGAGACGCGGCGCATGCACAGTCCATGTGGCGGGAACTCGATACACGGACAAAATTGGATCCACGTGAGTATCAGCTTTCTTCCTGAGAATCAGCTCTGTTGGTCAGTCGGTGTTCCGTTGTGCGCGCAGTCGATCGCACTCTGCGTTTAGCGCGTGCGCTAATCGCTTAGATAACAATTCCCCTTTGTTCAGCCTGCAGTTGATATCCCATTGCATCGTGTGTCTAGTGACAGTGACCTGTTACATGTCGGTATTTGATTTTCTTCTTACGTTGGAAATTGGCACTAATCCGTTCCACGAAAGATATAACGACTTTTTCTTCACCTGTGACCATGATTGATCTTGAGTGACTGTAATCGACGAATTCATCTTGATGTGGATTATACTTACGTGTATTAAAAAATATATAATTTCATACGAAAAAAGGTGGTGACATTGAAATGTCTTTGACCCTTTCACGTACAAAAAATTCAATTACACATTACATTTTAGAATTTTCTAATATTGAATTAAATAGCTTTTCATTTACTAGAAAATTTGTAAAAGTTTTTACTGAAGATCTTTTGTAATATTTTGTTCGAATGTTGGCGGTGAATATCAAATTTTTTATTATCTTCTGTCGCTATAGCAGCGTTCTTCATTATCAACGATTTTGTTGTCGTGAGAAATACTAGATGGAGTTAAAATACTATTGAATAAAGTGTGGCAGTTGTGTTAGTTTCTTGTTCATTTCTTTCATCTTTAAATTTTTTTAACTTTTTGTATTTCATATTTTTTATTTCTGATAAATTGTTTTCCTTTTAGAAACAATACAGTTTGTTTTCTTTAGAAGAAGCATAAGAGTATGTGGATACTTTATTTGCACATTCCCAGAAAAGTTTCATAAACGAATTTCAATACAAACTTTAAGGTAAAAAATAATAAAATTTATAGAAACATGGTATTTGTTGACTTTGTAGTTAGTATTTTCTTGATTTGATATTCTATTATTAAATAAACGAAAACATTCTTTCAATTTACACACCACAAGCGTGCCTTATTTAATTTTGAAATACGAGAAAAATATTGTTTCCCTCTTCTTAATATTATTTCAAAAACAAACTTGTAACAGATGTTAGTTATTTCACACAATAACCTATATTTCTTCATTGGATTACTCAAAAATTTATATAAATTTAGTGTTCTTCCTCTAAGTTCGAAATTTTAATCTTATAGTTTAAGGTTAGGGTATGCAAATTGAAGTCTGAGAGGAGCTGACTTTTTTACGAACTAGAAAGCTCAATTGATATTGAGTAATTTTTAGGTATACTTGATGGAGGAGCTATAGTGCTATTATCATTTATAATATAATGTGATAATTGTTAGTACAGCAGCAATAGGTTCACTAATTTACAATACACGGTCAGTAGGTATACATATTGTAAAGCTCTCTCTCTCTCTCTCTGAATAACCATACGTTATTGTGCAAACCCATCTGACTGGTAAATTTATAATAGTTAAGAAATTTTCCGCGATTGGGGGTCATGGAGTTTATCAAGACCCCCTGCATACAGCAACACGATCTTTGAACCTAGCTGCAATCCTCAGGCCATTCGTTTACGATAACGATAGTAGCATCTTCTTGGTTGCGAATAATTCTTACTTATTTCACTTATCAATAACGATAAAGGGTAATGTTCTATATAATCCCGTCTGTTATGTTTCTATTTAATTAGCACACCGCTATTTTAGTTCGTCTAGTTTAAGGAGACTTTCACTTTTAAACGGCCGAAAAGTAGTTGCTTTTTTGGGAAATTTTTGCAAGAAAACTACCAGAGCTATTGAAATGAAATTTGGAACGATTGTTACACGTACCTTACACTGTGCGTTAATTTTTTTTTTATGGTAAAATTTAGTATAGCTTTTACGTGACGTGTACCCTTGTTCGAAAAAAGGGGGTTTCCAGTGTGCAAGATTCCTCGGCTCTGGCATTGTATCTAAAACAAAAATGCCGCGACAGACCGATTATGTATTTATCAAGGTGGCGCATCCTCCGCTCTGATTGAAAAATACCAAAGGATAACAAAATGGCGGCCGGTCAAATTCACGTTTAGAGACCGAAAAATCGTTGTTTCTTGAACTCTTGAAAAATAGTAATTTTTAGAATTTTTCTTTAAACTTTAAACGTATTTTTCGAAGAAGTATTATTTTTTTAATACCCATACTAGAATTTTACTGGGATTCTAGTCAAATTCTCGTCGTTCGTAATGACGTCAATTTCTCGAATTTCTCGAAGTAGCCATAAAAAATGCGAAAAAAGCGAAAAATAGCGAAATATGTTCGCCATGATATCACAGCGATGTTCTTATTGGCGAACTACCGTTGGAATTGATTGAAACGCAGACAGAAATAATTGCGTTTTGATTAAGGAAGTTATGGCGCGAAACGTGGCGACCTTTAAACGGCTGGTTGCATTTACACAATTCTTTTTGCGGCTTCAAAGTCTGTAGAGATACTGGGACCTTTGTCGCAATTCAGTGTATCATTGTCAAGCTTCGTATCTGCCAGTATGGAACACTTTCGCGTTGAGAAAATGTGTATCTCTTGATTGATGGTCTTGGAGGATTATGTTTTCAAAAAGGATGAGGTACTTATGATATAACGCGGTCAGTTTTAGTATACCAGCAGTACTTGACTGTTGGTACAAACACGATACTAACAACGTTTTATTTTTCTTATCGAACAATAGTAGAAATATTAATTAACGATAATAAAATATGTATTAAAAAAATTTTTGGGCTTTTCTTTTTTTTGTTTTAAATGGATTTGTTCAGTTATTATCAGCGTGTTTTGTAGAATTGGTCGCAACTGTTCTTTCAGTCCTTAATTTTTCATTTATAAGCTGTTACTTCGACAAATTGATAAAAACTTCCAAATAATTCTCTGTTTCATTCAGTTATCACTCCTAATACACGTGATTCTCTAAAATCAATTCTGCAATTGTTCTCTTCTCGATTATGTATACATATACGTTGCGCAATGGACAAAATAAAAATAAATTAAAAACAGGGAAAAAAACTTAGGTATATCTTTACGACTACTTTACACATTGATATTTCTGAATTCGTCGCAATTAGAATTTCGACGTATCATGACCGATGTTCGTGTTGATTATTATGAATGATGTAACCCGTTCATCAATCTCGCGAATATTCGGAAATGTGCTCTTAATTTTCATAACAAACTCAAGTTTTAGTGATAATTTGTACACGTGACGCGTGGTCCGATGTCGGATAAAACTGTCTGTGCTGGACCACGTGCACTATCTTTCCTTCGCAAGAGAAAAGAGAAGCAAATGAAAAGGAATCTGAGTAACGCGTTTCGTTTCAATACCGTACGTATTATTATAATATACTACGTATAAAACTTTGAACATTGTAGTATTTCGAAAAAAAAAAAAAAAAAAGGAAAAACAGCTTAATCGCGCTTCAAATTTACATTTGAATTTTTGAAAATTCCCCGAAAAATTTGAAACTTTGCAGAGATGCAGTTGAAACGACGCTAATTGGGAAACTATTCTTTCTTTCGGCAATGAAACTCTCCTAGGGGTGAAAATAGTTTCTGAAAAGAAAATAGTGAGTTTGCATATTATCCTGAATTTTTACAAAACTATGCAAAATAAGGAAAAAAATTAAATTCAAAGGTGTGTGGTTTTTGATGTGCTTAATTTATGGTGTTACAGAATTTGTCGAAAACTTTTTAAATTTCCTCTCATCGTTCTGAATTTTTCGGGGAAAAAAAAAACAAAAATGTCTCAAAAATTCTTTAGCTTCATAATACAGGTTTTATGAATATTCGCGATAATATGGAAACTCGGCATTTTTTTAAGGTGTTTTCACACCCAGGAGCGTTTCATTATGGTTTCGTTATTAGCTCCAATTGAACTACATTTCTGCAAAGTTTCAAATTTCTTGGTATTTTCTAGACGGCGAGCTTCCTTTGTTAAGTTGTACAATTTTCATCGCTTTCTCACAGACTTCTGCACAAATCGCGATCACATTATTATTCCTAAATTTCCTTCCATTTTACGAACAAAAAACGTAACGCCATTAAAATACACTGAAATGTTCCGTTTTTGTAACCTAAGAAGGTTTCTAAATTCATTGATACGCTTTTACTTCTTGCACTATTAAATTTTGCTCGCATTAAGTTCTTGTTACAATTTCCCAAGCAGAGACTTACACTTTTGGCTTTCTTTCGTTGATGTTCAATGCGTTGTAAAACACAATCAACTGTGGAATTCAGCGTTGTTTATCGTCGTTCAATGATCTTTGTCTCCTTTTTACTACTCGAATGAAACGTTTAAAAAAAATATATTTATTATTGATTACAAAGCGTCGATTACTTTTATCATTATGTATAGCACAGCGTTATCGCTTCAATTGTTTCAATTTGCAAAAATAAACGATCTTTCGTAGAGAATTTTATGATCACGTTCAACATAACCATTCGGTACTCAAATTTTTCATTCATTTTCTGGTGGATTTGTATCATTTATTAAAACGACACGAAAAATAATTTTCTGAGATGTTGAACTACTACCTCCAATTTTAAGGGTGATTTTCACCCCTCCGCCGTGGAAAATTGCCGATTTAAAAAAATACGCGTCGAATATGTTTTTTTGAAAACTACTGTATACCAAAATTTCACGAAAATCAGCGATTATCAGTTCAATACGTGTTCCTTTGTCAGTGTATATTAAAAGTCTGGTATAGAAATGTGACAATAAGCTAGAATCGTGTTTCTTGAATGAATTCCTTTATTCACGTTGAGGTTCACGTGAATTCGTGATATATTTACTTGTGAATGAGGAGGAACGATTCTACGGTCGCTTCGTTTGGTTCGTTGTATTTTAGCGATAGCCCCCTCCCTCTATTAAATTGAAATTAGCACGCATACATACGTACATGGGAATAGGCTATTTCCTTATACGAAGGAAGTGAGCAAGTGTCTATCGTTCCCTCTGACGAGGGTCATAACCTGAACAGTGCTCAGTGAACGTTGAATATATTCACGTGATTGACATGTGTTACTTCTTAAGTGAAGCGATTTAGTTCCAGTCGACGATAGATCAGTCCTCGAACTTCAAACGCGCGGTTAACCCTTTGACCGTTTAGTCTGTACGTCGTACGGACAATCTGGAGTATTTCAAATTTACGTTAGATAGGTGCATAGCCGTTTGTTGCGTATCATATCACCGTTGCGTATCAATTTTATGCGGCAAGCGTTGCATCGTTGCGTATCAAGGTTAATCGTATTTTGATACGCAACGATGCAACGCTTGCTCGTCGAAATTGATACGCAACGGTGATACGAAGCGTTGCACCCTCGCGAATCAAAATTAATCACATTTTGATACGCAACGATGTAACGCTTGTCCGTCAGAATTGATACGCAACGGTGATACGAAGCGTTGCATTATCGCGTATCAAAGTTAATCACACTTTGATAAGTAACAATGCAACGCTTGCCGCTTAAAATTGATACGCAACGTTGATACGAAGCGTTGCATCGTCGCGTATCAAAATTAACCACATTCATACACTGCTCTGTGAAATTTCTGAATATATTTCAACCAAAATGTTTCGTTCGTTGTATTTGTCGTTCCTTTAAGCACGTTCGAAGGCGAAATGTTTAGCGAGTAATATATTTTTAATCGGGAGAAAAATTTGTAAACTAAAGAAGAAGATATCTTCGAGTTGGGTATTATTTGTTTAATTTAACTCGAACGTGTCGAAGGTGTAAATAAAGAACGAGGAAAACAATCGCGAAACCCGAAAGAACTTGCTTTTTTCATTGTACGAAATTTTCCTTTGTGTGCCGGAGAAGAATCGTCTTTCAACTGAAAGCAGCAGCCACCATTCAATGGCTGCAGATATTTTCGTTCGTTTCTGCTAACGCAAACCTGCTTCTCTTCTCCCATAAAAACTCGATGCTCTTTTACTTTTACTCTTCGAGCTATTGTCGAGGAAAGTTGAACAATTCTAAAGTCCAAAAATGTTCGAAATACCGTGTCCTTCTGTCCGGTAAACATGCAAATATAAATTACGCAGTTTAAACGTGAAATTGAAATCGTTTAGAGTTCGGACGACCAATTTTTCAACCGACTTCGTGATTTTTTTTCTAAGCGATAAAGAAAGTTACGATGTTGGCGCTTTTTATACACCTTTATTCACCATTTGGCTGCATAAAATTGTTAATTAAAACTTGAAATGTTTACAACATTCAAAGTTATATGCCATAGTGTACGAACACTTTTGCCGACTTGTTTCAACATCGGCGACTTTTTTATTAGCCGGAAAAAATTGAGCCAGGCGTTTTTCTTAATCCTGAGGAGTATCGCTATCTTTCCAACCACTGTCATAAATTCAAAAATTTCGAATAACGCATTTATAAGTCACAGTTAGGATAATAATAAACATTTCGTGTTTTTCATATTTCTATTATACAAATGTGACGTTACTTATGTAACTTATTTGTTCATATCACAGAAAGCTTAAAAATAGCATATCGCACTGTTGTATTTTTCAACTTTGTTCTTTTTTTGCTTCGGCAGATTTGACTAAATTTTCATTTCAGTTTATCATCGAGGAAAGTCTGTGCCTGTTTTAGAATTTTATCATTTCATAAATAATTCTGAATACACGACGAGACTGAATTTATAATAATGTTGCACAATCGAAAAATGAACGATGTAATGTAGAATATTACGTAAAGTGTAAAATGAGCATAACGTGACTTGCTAAATTTCTTTCGTGCATCGTTACTTTCGTGTATTATGCAGTATTTGAGAAAAAAGGGAAAGAAAGAAATTGAACAACGTTAAATCAGAAGGTAACACACGTGTTACAAATAGAGTATAAAATGTGAAACGTGTTTAAAGCGATAATGACAATAATTATTCAGTGCCAAAAATCCTATGTTTCTCTACAATTACATAATACCACCACTATTTATACATCTCATTGCAAAGAGAGCTTACCCACCGACTATCGAGTTTCATATTGTATAACTTTTACACCTAATTTCCCGTTTCATTTAGGACTTTAGTTATTTTCGTTTCTACCAGAGTGTACTACAAGACGATAATACACAGCATAATCGATTTATCTCTAGCACCTAAAATATCTCCGCTGCTTTTCGGAGTCGGATAAAATTATCTTTTGTGGAATTGTTCGGTTCGGAAAGGGCGTGCATTAATAATTGAGAGAACACTTTTCACTCAAGGTTGTGTATTTCGAGATATTCAGAGTATCTGCATTGTTTTCTCCCGTGAGACTTAATCTCTTTGCTGTATATAGCTTTGTCGAGTATTCTGCGATCGCGGGAAAAATTGCAAATTTAGAAATTTGGGTTGCACAAATCTGGACGTCATGTTTTTCAGGCTCCTGTGGGGAAAAAATTACATTTTTTATTTAAATTTCAATCACTTTTCCTCTTCGGTACTCGAAATTATTAAATATGCAAATGTCAGATTTGTGTGGTTTGGTTCCTCAGATTTTTGTAATTTTTTTTGGCAAATTTGAAATGGTCTTGAACGTGAAAAATCGAATTTATGTTTGGTTAAATACGTTTTCCAAGGTAGAAGGTTCGTCGTTATCTGATTGTCGAAATAGGTTTACAAAACATTTCAAGGTTTTGTTCAGCTATGAACATGATAAACTGAGAAGCTTTCTGAAAGAGAGACCTATATGGGTCTTTTTAAATTTCAAATTTCTTTCAAAAATCTTCCTTCCAAATTTCCTTTCGAAATTCCACGACTAAAACTTTCAGTGCTTTCGCCATTTTTCTGGCAGCTTGAAAATATCGCGATAGAAACTCGGTGGCTTTGAATCAATTATTAATAACTGTATCAGAACGAGAGATATGAAAGGAATGCTAGTGTGTACATTTCTCAGAGACTATTTCTGTTGCGCGGCGGTCGCTATCTTGCCGTTTCCGAAGGTGTCTCGAAGTCCAGGGCAACACCTTTGAGAATTTGTAACAAATATGAAGAGCAACGGAGAATTATTTCTGCAAACACGGTGAATCGCAGATTTGGCGGTGGTTCGGAACCCACCTTAAGCTGTAGGTCCTCGGCTAATGGATAACAACAGTCCATGCCGGTAAATTAACGGACAAACAGATTTGATGCTAATTTTAAGTGAAATAAACCTTTCGCTTTGAGATCGAAATGAAATTTTTCACTTCAAAGTCACTTTAAGATCATACAAGTGTAGTTTGCTGAATTTTCCTATCTATTTTCTATGAAAAATGTAATAAAAATAGTAAACGTAATAAATACAATAAAAAGTATGGAAAAAGATAAGTTTCACGAGAGAAAATAACGTAGATAGAAGTTAAGTTTCACGAGAGAAAATAATGTAGAAACTCTGGAAAATCTCGAAATTCTCTCAATTGTAATATATCTCCTTTTCTGAATCGAATAAGTGCACCAAAGAAAATTAGAAAAATCCACTGAGACCATCGTATTATGCGTAAAAGAATAGCGAAACTTCCTCTTCTCCAAGTTTTCCCACAAATCTACCACCTACGAGGAAAACGTCGAAAACCAACAACCAACTTCGCGGAAGAAATGTATATATGTAGGTACTTTCTTTACAAACATAACGGGTGTCCCAATACTTAAAAACGGCAGTCTACTAAGGACGTAAAAGTGGAACGTGCAAATACTCCTATCTGTTGAAAGTGGAGCTTCGTTGTGCTTCCATATGCAGATTTTAATAACACGCTAATAAATTAAACTTATATTTAGCCACTAAACGGCTGTCGCGTTTATAAATAGACCAGACCGTCGGCTTATTTTCAGTTTACCAAACTAATTAGGCTGAAGCGACGAGAGCCGAACGCGTAAGTTCGTGAACTCTTTCACGGGAGAAGAAAGAACGACGACATCTCTTTTATCAATCCAAAATACCTGTTAATCTTTCGATATCATCGATCGTTCGGAACGATCGATTTTCGAGGTTATGTCACCCCTTTCTCCTTACGCGAAAGCGATTTACTTGCTATCTTTTATGTTAATTAGGTAACTTGGAAAGCTCTGTATTAATATTTGATCGCATGTCTCGTCGTATTTCTTTCTTTTTCAGCTTGTTGTTGTTTCAAGATCTCTTGAAAGATTACAGCTGCTAAAGTTAGCCTTTTAGCTGTGCAAGTCGATGTCGCGACAGATGGAAAACGTTGGAGTTTAAACAAATAATTGTTGTTTGATCACAAACGCAACTTGTGTCTTCTGATTGAATCGTAATTTGCGCCGTAAGTGTAACTGAATGTTACAGAAAAATAAGTTGGCGAGAAATTACGCGAATTATCGATAGATGTGTCACCTGCGTGAGTTTTGGATAGGGTAAAGTGAAAAATAGATGTGCGTGTAACGTTTTCTCGCTCTGTTTAGATTCGAACGAAGATATTTTCGTTTCCGCGACTAGGTTTCATGAACTGTGTTTCGTTGCCGTATCAAACACCGAGATAGTGTTATTGCAGGACTGTTTATTGGAAACAGGCCATCTCGGTATCTTTTACTAATATAAAAGAAACTTTGTTGTCACACGGAAGATAATTAAGAGGGCGAAGAAAGATTAACCGTTTATAAATATTGCCTACTCTGACTCGGAGTAGGGTGGGCGTGAAATGAATTGAACGTGTCTACGTTTTTACAATGGTATATGTTATTCAAAGTCTGTATTATTTGAGCGTCGTTCGCAAAAGTATGCTTCGAGGGTCTCGCGAAGAGCGAGGACGCGTCGTACCGCCGATCCCTGTCCACCCCTACGCGAGCAGGCCCAGGAAAAGACCCAAAGGGGCGGAGTCACCCCCACCGAGCGCGGTGGGCGTGGCTTCAAGACGCTCGCTTCACCGTCTTCAGGACTGATTTTCTCACGTGATAGAAATTCATTCTATTAGTTGAGACAACCATAACGATATAGAGTTCTAAAGTTAGAGAGTTCATTTGTAGATTACGCGTCCTCGACTTGTCCAAAAATGAATCAACACGTAGAGAGGGTCTTTTGTTACGAAAAAGTGAGAGCTGATATTTTTCTCACCTGACTTCAGTTTATTTGTTCTTGTTGTATGACTCGCATAGTTGGGACGTTTTCTCCAGTAAATCTCAAATTAAGTAAAGACAGTTTATTTAAGAGTTGAGAAAGACATTGGTTTATTAACAATCCACTGTCCCAATCCAATAGTAAATATGTAGGAAATTTTAGAATTTGAATATTATTTTTTTTTAGTACTTTTCTCCAGATCCTTGAAATAGACTGCAGAAGAATATTGCAAAGTTTGTTTTTGTAGATAGGTTGTTTATTCAGATGGTTCATTATTGGAAGAAGTATTCATATTTGCTCGACTAATGTTTCTAAGCTCAAGAGGCTCTTCAAGATCGTAGAAATACAGGAAGCGAGGATGCTGAGTGATTATTTCAAAATTGTAAAATTCTCCTATCTGCTATTTTGTAAAATTAAATTTACGAATTTAACGATTTATTGTGTATTTTAAGAAAAATTCAAGTTTCGTTCCATTCTCTGTTAAATTAAATAGAAAAAGGCGGACAGTACTTTCTAGAAAATTACCAATCTCGCTCATTGTAAAAAAGACACCATTCGGAAGAAACATTCGAGCCATTTAGAAGCTAAAGCGATTAACTCCATAAACTATTCGGTTGATAATTATTAAATTGAGGTAGAAATTTATTTATAAAGATAATTACGAAATGAAGACCTTTTACGTCAGTAAAAGTAGATCAACAAATAAGTTTATCATAAATGAAAAAAGAAATTAGTGTAAGTTACCTGGCAGTCTAACAAAATTTATTAAACCTACTTTATGTATGAAAAATGAAACACCAAGCACTTAAATCACTTTCCATTTGTTAACCCAAACGCACTTTTCTTTTCACCTAAATCACACCCTACAACCCCATAAAAATACTACATACACACACTTGTACCATTCAACCTTGTTTCCAACCAATGAGACATAATTCCACGAAAAAAATCATACTTTTCTCATTACCATCGACAGTTACATGTTAAATATTCTCGTTGAAATAAATTATCTGAAAGAATTGCATTGACGTCAAAGATGGTGGCTGGGAGTAGCAGGTACAGTTCAGTGAACTGGATTTTCATCGCGCGTCGTAATACCTCGTCGCGACGCGCGATCCACGCCGCGAAATGGTCGATTTATCAGGAACACGTCTGGGTTATCTCGTGATCAGATAATGTCGGACTAAATATAAATTTTTGGCTACGAAGTTCGCTTAACTCGCCTCGCGAGACACGCAATGATCTCCGCTCAAGGCGAAGATCGTCCCTCTTCCTCGCTCGCTCTCTCGAGTTCCCTAAAATAAGCGTGGCCCTGAAGGATACGTCTGGTAGCGTTCAACCTCGGAGAAACACCTCGACTGCGTTTAGAATTCGCTTACCCGGATGTCACGTTGTTTTCCGCGTGGCGGAAAGGTAAAGCCGACCTGTACTTGAAAGTCTCGTTTAGGAGAGAGAGGGAGAGCCAGGGAGAGACAGAGAGGCTACACTTCTCGGAAACGTTTCTTTTCTGGACGTCGGTAGAAGCTTTTTGCAGGTGGATATACGTTTTGTTTTTGTCTGGGGGAAATTTGAATAAACACGTCGAGACCGCGGTGGTTCCATACTTGGGAGGCTGAATTGATTCACGAAATGTAAGTTTGTCGGTGAAAGGAGAGAATCTCGAATGCGGAAGGACGTGTTCTGGTTGAAGCGAGATCGCGAGGCTTTGTTTCCAAGTGGAAATTCCGTTTGTCCTTTGTGGATCAATTGACGATGGATTAATTGAACGGTTTTCTCGTTGGAAGTTGGGAACTGTTGTTCTAGTTGATACTTGTTATCGACGTTTAGGAGAATATTTCTGTATACTCGTTGTTAATGTTCGCGTATCGTGGTGTACGAGCAGAAAGTGGTGCTCGAACAGAAATTTTACACAAAAGGATTCAAGTCGTTTGAGTCATTTTAACGTTGTAAGATATCCTCGGAAAGTCAATTTTTGTGAAATTAATAATTCTTCAACTTTAAGTCATTTAGTTTGTGCAATTTTTAAAGAATTTTATTTATGTGACTTCATTTTATTTTTCATTTTTATCTCTCACATAAAACAAAGTTATAAATGTTTAAATTGAAACTTTTATCGAGTACTGTTTTATGGTTATTATTCTATCGTCCAATTTTACCACTAAAATACACTATTTAAGTGTCAAATGACAATTTCAAAGGCGCAATTCGAAGAATCATAAAAATGATATTTACCATTGCAAACGTACAGGAATCGTTTTAAGAAATTGAAGCAGCAATATTTCGATTGCGTTCACCTTTCTACGGAATGCCAATAAAAATTCCAAATATCGAGGCTACTTTCCATCTAGATAATTGATTCTCGTCGTTCCTTAATTAAAATTGCGCCTAATTATCATTTAACTGTGAAACCATCCATTCGGAAAGTTTGATGTTCAGAACGTTACTTGACTCGATCAACTGATCGAACAACTGTCTCGTCATGGTTTTTAAGTGTCTCAACAAAGATCATTACTGATCCATCCGTCGTTGCAAAATACAGCGTTAATAGTTGGCCTCTGCTACGTTCGTCGAATAGAATATAAACAGTTCAATTCAAAGTTTTCGATGAAAATTAGACTTGTTCTAATCTCCGTTTATCGCGAGGAAGATTACTACGTGTCGTTTCCTTCTATTCTTTCAGCCGCGATAGATTTGTTCTCGGCGCCTCTGTAATTACGTTTCTTTTGCTTTCTTCCTTGCCTTAATCGGACGCTTTTTTCGGTCGATTAATATAATTGCGGCTGCTCATGGCGTACCGGTTCAGTGCAGTTTCGCTCTGATAGAGTTACAAGAAATATTCCGACAGGCACCACCAACAAACGGCGATAAAACGTGGCCTCACATGATTCCATAGTCCAAACGAACTTTTCTTCTTTAAACTTACACCGAACGATACACGCTGCAGGATAACACAAGTAAATATACAACAGGAGTGCGAATATTTTGGAAAATCGTTTCGAAGTGAAACATAAGCGAAGTTAGTACTCGCTGCTAACACACGTCAGGTTGTCTTCAGTTTTGCCGTTGATATTTGGAAAGTTAGAAAGTTTTCCTGGAAACGTGCCGAAAAAGAGTGAACTGAGTGGGCCATTAACTGAAATTAAATTGCTGTAATTGCAATCATTAGGGCAAAGAGTAACCCAATGAAATATCGATAAAATCAAGAAAAAAATTATTTTCACGTTTCGATCGTTCAATTTCCTCTTACAGAAATATTTTTAAATAATTGCTAATACTTTTCTGCAAGACTGTTCTCACATCGTCCATTTCACATGGAACAGCCTAATACAATAGTTAACATAATTCCAAACCATAATTACAATTCCCCGTCGCTTCCTTTATCTTCTTAATTAAATTCCTAATTACACATAAATTACGCGCGGCATTTTGTATCGTATGGAAAAAAAAAGAAGAAAACTGTAAAATCATGGTAAAGTTTACCGACGAAATAAACTTTAACGAATACATTTACTGTACTCGAGCGTACTGCACGTGTCCCTGGAATATCAGTTTAATTAGAACGGCGAAAACCTTTAATTGCCGCGGACGTTACGGCAATTTTTTCGATTTAATTGGCTCTCTATGGTGGATCGGAATGAATTTAATCAGAAATCGCGGTGTACTTTCGAAGCGATCGTGAAAGGAGGGCGAAACGTCGCGTTCCCATCGAGAGCTCCTCCGCTGTTTCCGAGCAGAGAGAATCGTGAAACTCTCGTCTGCGTCGCGGCGATTCTCTCGCGCAGATGAACCCGCGTGATCGCAACGTGTTTGTGAATTAATCGACCTGCTCGCATGATTCCTCCACGATCTTTCGGGTTAGCTTTCGTTCGTTTTGCCACCGATAAACGGTGCCGCTTGCTCGCTTCTCTCAAGCACCGCCGAGGATCCCAACCAAGATCCCGCAATCTCGCAATATTGGAGGATCGTGAGATCGTTCGGGCTCGTTAAAATAGGAAGGAACGATACACTTTGCGAAGAATTTTCAAACGAGTTTTGGTAAACATCGGAGGAATTTCTGTCATTTTTTTTTTTTGGCTCGTTGAATTTGCGAATGAAGAAGATCGAGGATTTTTTAGAGAGTTTCTTTCTCTTTCTTTATTTGAAGATGTTCTTTATTTACAAGTTTTGCGTAAAAAAAGTTCACTTGACTTATCTGATGTGATATAAGCAAATTTCTCGACTCTTCAACGAGGAATATTCCAACAGTAGGGTAGCCATTTTCATTTTATTCCTTTTTCGCGAAGATTTGTGAGCTACTTGTTGATAAATTTTAAATGAAATTGTGTATATTGAATATTTGCGTGTTTCTAGTATCTACAGAAATTTAATATCTTATCAATTGTTTATTAAAATTCTTTAGCCTAATGGGTATCGTACTTTGTGTGGAATCTTATAAAATAGAAGAAGAAAAATGGAGCTCTTCTTCGACTAATTGTAACAAGATATCATTATATCGTACAAATTCACATCCTTAGAACATTTACACCTAAAGTTTAATATTGAAAAACTGTAAGTACCATTTACCGACCATTTCCTATGTTTTTCACTCTTCGTGTTCGTCGTATTTTAATATTATTCGATATTATTGAATAATTTTCAGTTAACATTATCAAATAAATTTGATTTAATATCATTAAGTGATAATACCTGTTCGTCGTACTTCAATATTATTCGCCGCACGAATAATTCCACCGTTTAAAAAAAAATCAAAGGATTTCCCGCCGTTGCATTGTTTCCGATATTGAAAGTTCCCAGTGAAATCTCTATGTGTATCCGTGCTAGCCGTCGAAAGCTTATAATTACCTGTTAACTTAACGTCGCCATAGAAGAGTCACCCGATTGAATTATGCGTCCGCCTCTCGAGCTGCAATTTATTTTAACATATACGGTAACATTTAGCGTCAGCCTGGAGAAAGCCATTTCGCGTTTCCAACGCGTTTTTACGATCAAACAACGTCGAAAGTGCATAGAATGTCTTGATGCGTTCAAATCGAACACGTTGACCTGTTTTCACGTCACGTCAATATACACTTGCATGCTGATAAAAGTTAAGAAACACGGGAGTTAAGTAGGAGATTAATTGGACTGTTTACCGACCGTTCTAAAATTCTATTATACGACGAAGGTATAGTTGAATTTATTCGGAAATCACTCTAAAAGTGTCAGCGATTTAACGTTAGATATCTGAAGCAAACAGTAAAATTTAGGGGTTCAGGGCTGCTTTTCTGAGTTTTCTATGTTAATCTATGGATAGATTTGTGTATTGGAACATCTTGCACGATTATTTTGATGAAATGAGCACATGACAAGAAATGAGCACAGAGTGGTTATCTCAACGTGACAGTGACCCTAAATATTCTTTCAAATTAGTTAAGACATTTCTCAAGGAACGAAGTGTTAATGTAATCGAATGGCCAAGTCAGACACCAGATTTGAACTCAATAGGACACTGGAAAAATCGAACGTTCCCGAACTTCGTGGTACACACAATCGTTTCATACTGTTCAATGGGTAACGAGACGAATCTGTGAATTTTGTCAGAAATTCCATTGAAATTGAAAAATCTGAACCTTCCCTTTGAAAAGTTCAGAAATTTTCGTGTAATTTCGTTTCGAGAAAATTGTAACATTTTTGAAAATTTTTGTTTTAAACAATTTCTTCCTCTTTGTTGATTTGCTTTTGAAAATGGAAGCTGAGATTTTAGAAATCTGTCGAGCAATGTTTAATTTCTTCCCACTTCTATTTTATAAAAGAAAAATAAAGGATAAAATATTAGGAAATAGTTGAATAGTTCCTTATAGAAAACAGTGTTTCAAACGTATTACAGTTTTGAAAGAAGCAATGTTAGAATTGAAATGTACCTAGAAATCTGTAGAAAGTAATTTTCTATTCACTGTTTGATTTACAGATGTCGAGAAAAGGTTATCTGTCACAGGTAACACGTTTTTCCCAGTCGTAAATTAGACAGACGAATATTCTAGGCACTCTGACATAATCGTTCAATCATTATGTCACTTTAGCTAGATCTTATGTTAGAGCAAAAACCGTATTATTCAACCTAATCGTATTACTCATTAGAATGGGCTAACTGGTGTATATTACCATCGCTTCTCTCATTAATCTTTTTTAATTCTCATCCGAGCTTCTACTCATCAACGATACAGTACATCGTTCAATTATACCCGAGTGTTCCAGCTGAAGGAGGCCACTGAAATATCTCCTGTGTTCTTAAGTCCAGAAAAGTGTTTGTAGCACGATTCAAATGATTTCCAAAGGGGAATATTTGGTAAAAAAAATTTTCGTTCGCTAATTTTGTCACTTTTTTCGTTTTTTTTCTTACAATTTCGTCTGAGGGTCGTGATTCAGGTATATTCAAATATATTTCCTGCGATAGAAAAAAATACGATCCTGAGAAAAATTGAAAAAAAAAAAAGAAGCAAATAATACTGAGCAATTTTCTTGAAACTTTCTCTTCCATGATGTTGTTCCCCCTTTGGGAATCACTAGAACAACCGGAGTTAAATGTATTACAGTATATTTTTTTTACTTTTGGTTTATTTAGGTATAGTATACGTAGAAGTTGGAAACTAGAAAAATCAATGGAAAATAAATTAGTACATAGTACTTGGCCAAAGTGATCTTAATCATTTCTCTAATTCAATGCACGAAATCTGAACTCCGTCATTTTCACGAGTTCAGTTTCAAATCGTGCTAGAGAAATTCTTCGCGAAATTATAAATAAAGGAGATACTTAATAAATGGTCTCCTTCAACTAGGACACACTGTATATTTCACCTCTAAACTCCCGCATAAATTTCCATACTTTTCACTCGCTATTATTTTATAACACAAACAACGTGGAATATTTAACGAACAAAGTTCCCGACCTTCCAGCCGTTCCACGTCTGTTCACCTGGAAGGAGTGAAATACGCAGCAGAGAGCAGGGACGGGTAAGAGACAGGCGAAGTAGGAAGAAAGAATAGAGGTGGTGGCCTCGCGTAAATCGACTTCCTTTGTAAACAAATGGAAAAAGTGCATCGACACCGCTTGTGTCGCTCGTCCTACGACGTCCACTTCGTGGCTGCTCGTTAATCCAATAACCTTTAATCGAGTTAGCCGAGTTCTGGCTGGACAGGAAAATCGTTTCAAGGTTCTGACTTATTGGCTCGATCGCGGATGGCCAAGCCATACGTTCCGCCTTACAGGAAAGTGATATAACGTGAATGCAAATGCAACTACGAAACTGCAGCTCCCTTTCCCCCTCGCCCGCCAATTACGCGGTCACTTTTTGCGTCTCTTGCTGCAGTTTGAATCGCATTACGGAAGACATAAACGGGCAAATTCCTTGATTTGCGTTTTTCGTCCGGCATAAGACTTTACATCTCGGTTGCTGGAATTTTTCTTTGCCTACGATATCAGCTCGCTGATGGGAGATTGTAATTTTAGATAAAGGCGGGAATTGTCTTTTTTCTTTTCTTAAATTTTTGCTTTGTGAGATTGGGGAGTTGGAGTTCTGTGGAGTAATGGGTAGAGAAGTATTTGGGAGTTTTGCGTTTGGGGATGGATGGAAGGTGGAATGATAGGTTGAGAATTTTTTGGGATTTTTGTGTTTAGGGATGGATGGAATGTGGAATAGGTAGAGAGATATTTGGGATTTTTGTGTTTATGAATGGTTCGGAGGTAGAATAATAAGTAGAGAAATTTTTGTGTTTAGGGGTGGATGGGTGGTGGAATGATAGGTTGAGAATTTTTTAGGATTTTTATGTTTATGAGTGGGTGGAAGGTGGGAATGGTAGGTTGAGAAATATTTGGGATTTTTGTGATTAATTGGGTTTACGAATGAAAGGGTTGACCTCTGTAAAATTTGCATAAATGGTACCATTGAATGAGACGAGCTGTTTTGAGGAAGAAAGAGATGCAGAGTGCTTGTTCTGATTAGTTTCGAAGTTCCAGAAAATCTAATCTTAATTTACTTACGGTAAATTAGGGAGGATGGCCGATGACACGACCAACGAATCAAGGCAATCGCGGACTTTGGTAACTGGAGGGAGGCCCAAGGGTGAGTTTTGAACCCGTGTCTAAATTTTTCACGTTTAACGCTGTTGACAAGTATTTTTGAAAAGCTGAAAATTCGAAAAATTTGAAATTGAAGCCACCTTTTGAAAACATCCTTAAAAGAAAACGAAGGAAGATTTTTTAACTTTTAATTTTTCAAATATTTCAAACTTTTTATATAATAAGATTATAAAAGGGCAAGTTGCAGCGGTGCTTCGAAGTCTTCTAAAAATATTCCTTCTTAATGTTATTCAAGGGTTCAAAGCTAACGTGGTACCCATGGTACAAAGTTCAAGGATAGGAGAAACTTGAGGTATATAACATAATGGAAGCATTAAAAGCCGGAAGATTGATGAAAGAGTAATGACGCATCCGATGAGCAAGTTACGTAATTTAATCATGTCGAATTTAAAAGAAGAAAAAGAAGCTATTTCCTTAGAAACTTAAATCAAACTACTCGAAAAATGTTTTTCAATATTTTAATTATATCTAATATTTTCGTATCACTCTAACAGATTCAAAGGAGTAACCTAGCCTAAAAAGAAGTAAATTCAAGGAAAAAGAAACAAAGATTGTATATTTATTTACAAATTTTTCTGATCAAACAGAAACGAGAACGTAACGCGTAATTCTACGTGAACTGGATTCAGTGACGTTCCAGCAGTATGGTAAATCAATGCAACGGCTTCTATTGTCCGCTGGAAAATATTCCATTAGCTCTTTTTCCCCGTCTATTCTCGTCACGGATCGATGATAAGGCATTACATGTAATACACCTGTTAGCGAAGTAGTTACGTGTACCGCAAAATACGGTAACTCGACGTCGAAACAGGTTAAAGGTTGCGCGATCCAATAAACTTTCGAGAAATTTCCCGTTGTTTCTTGGATACTGACCAGCCGCGAATCATTCAGCCGTGCTTTCGAACGCGATCTTCGGATATTGCCTGTTGGTTCGAATGTAATTATTTAGTCTGATGCTTAATGTGGCTTTGCTTTTTCTTAAAAAACACCAAGGATCATTTTTTTTTCTTTTTTTTTTTTTGGTGATATATCTTCGAAATTAATATCTCGAACTAATATCTCTTTCGTTTTGAGGTATTTAGAATTTTCCCTTCGAGTGTGTTAACAAATAGTTTTTCACGAAACACTTGCTCTTATGATGTAACTCTTTTTATATGAAATGATCGACGCAACAGAGGCCTAAGTCATATATTTCTCGTTTGAGATATTTAGAATTTTCCCTTCGAGTGTGTTAACAAATAGTTTTTCACGAAACACTTGCTCTTCTGATGTAACTCTTTTTATATGAAATGATCGACGCAACAGAGGCCTAAGTCATATATTTCTCGTTTCGAGATATTTAGAATTTGGGTGTATTGAAAAACTATCTTCTCACAATTTTTTCGAAACACTTGTTCGTATAATGTAAATCTTTTTTTTTTTATACGAAAAGATGGACGCACCACAAAATAAGTGATAAATTAAATATTTTTAGATTTTTTGACTTAAATCACTTGCGTAATCGTCAGCATTTTTATCAGTTTGTATTATCTGATGCTTGTGTTATTATTGTCCGAGCCGATGTTTAGGTATCGTACTCTTCTCTTAGTGTTTTTAGTCAACTAACATTTTTCTCGTATTTTGACTATGTCGTTTTCTGTTCAAACATTTAATAAATATCGCGAATTATTCAATAATATTATTTACGCAGTATCGAATTGGAAAAGATTTTATTCTGTTATACCGAATGATAACGATTACTTTTATATCTGATTCTCTGCATCAATTCACTTATTATCTGAAGAACTTTTTAATCCTTCAGATCATTACCTTTGGAACCATTTCAAACGAATGAATAATTTATGACGACCTTTCAAACGATGCATCGAAGTTCTTTATATTTGTCTGGAATATTTTATATATTATAGTACCGTCGATAAACTGATATACAACGTATTAGTATGTTGTGCGTGCGGGTGTGCATATATGCGGCTTCGTTCTCATCCATATTACGTAAATATATCGCAACCTGATATTTAATTAAATATAAATACCAGCTACTGAATATTGAAAAACTGACCGATACTGTTCTTTTTAATATATTAGAAGTTTTTAAGTTACAAGGATGATGGCATTTAATAAAAACCTAGACTTTCTACCAAGCATTTTTTTTTTTATAGAATTCATTATAAGACAAAAGAAAATTATAGCTCGTATGATAGACAAATTGATGTCGAATTTCGTCAGATTTTGTTGAAAGCATTTAAAGATCGCACTTTTGATCGAGGCAAACTAATTTTTCGGCCATCTTTTTCAATACATTTTTCTGTATTATTTAAAAAAAATTTTAACTATCGTTTTATATATACATTCCTGTTTTGAACTGTTCGAATATTTACTGAATATGAAGCATACCGAATTCTACTGTAATCTACCAAAATCTATTAAAATCTACTTACCGAATGTGTAGCAAGCCTCATTGTCCTTACGAATTTAATGTAAAATTATTTTAGTTTAATTTTAATTTAAAGTTACTTTAAATTCTATTGTAATCTACCAAAATTTACTAAAATCTACTTACAGTACGTATAGCAAGCCTGATTGTCGTCACAAGTTTAATATAAAATTATTGTAGTTTTCAAATTTTACTTTAATTTTAATTTAAAGTTACTTCAAAGAATCGTTCGTTCTAAAATCTCCAAGTATGACGAGTAACATACATCATTTTTTTCTAATATACAACCCTAACTTGAGCAATGAAGCACAACTTAAGTCATCCACTACTCTCCACGCGAACATAACGGGTGTCACAATATTTACGAACTGTCAGTCTACATGAAAATCGGTTTACTCAATGCTGCAACGATGGCCTAATCTCTTAACCACCACCTATACCTCGATAACTTACCCTCCTTCGTACATTATACGCGAAGCAAAGTACATAAATCGTTTGATTTCCATAGAAATTTCAACGATTCGCGGCATTGGCCCAGTTTTTCGTTCTCGTTCCCATACAAATAAATCTCTCCTCCGCCATCGACTTCCGAGGACTCGACGGCGGCGGTAGACCTAAGTGCATTCCGTTTGTTGAACGGAAGGTGATCCTTTTGCGAGGATTTCAATGATCCCCGTGGATCAATGCGGCTCACGCAGTTCGTTACAAAATTAATGGCTGTGCCCTTGGAATCGGAATCCCCTTCCTTTTGCCGCTCCCTACGGAAGGAGGAGGCTCCGCGAAGGGAGAAGCTGGACGCTGGTGAACGTCCTTCGAGGGTCGTGGACTCGGTCCACGGACCTGCCTCGACGTGGAAACGAGTTTCTGGGCTTCTTTACAGGTTCCTTCGAGTTCTATTTCCTTGTAAAAGTTCACCTTCGTTTTATTCCATTTGCCTCCGTTTTCCGTGGTGCTTTGTGTTTGCTGGACGTTCCATTAGAATAATGAAATTGTGTAAAATTCAAACGAGTCTGATTAGCATAATGAAATTGTGCAAAATTGAAATGGGTTTGGTCGGAATAATGAAATTTTATAAAATTGAAATTGAGAGGTAGGAAAATAGGTAATTTGTTAAAAATTAGGTGAACGTAGAAATGAATTATTCAAGTTTCATTTCTTCACTCTCGAATGAGTTATCCTCTTTTTCTTGGATTATTTTGGAATAAAGTAATTTCGTTTCAAGTGAAATACAATTATGCATAAAAATCGTGGTTTAACGGTTAACCTAATAATCCCTGGAGGTAGAAAAATTGTTATCTCCAAGTCGATACATTTCATTATAAACAGAAACGCGTGTAAATAGGTAGTTACAATAATAGAAAAATTGGCTTGGAATAAATTTCTAACGAAACGTACTCCCGCGTTTAACGCTATTTCGTCGAAACATCAAGTACCTTTTCTCATGCGCGAAAACATATTTTTCGTTGGAAAGCGGCGGCTGAAAAGCGTGCAGAATTTCTTCGTATGTTCGGGGATTAAATCGCGAATAAAGATACTACGAAATTTTCAGCGAAGCAACAATTGTCTGGTTTCTGCGGAAACGTAAATTGCATACAGCAATATCTTCCATTGTGTTTACCCGTGTAAACTCTGGGAATCATACTTCACCGCGACCTTGTTGCTGCAACAAGTGTACCAGAAGATCAAAAGACTTGGTGAAATCTCTTTGTTATATATACTTTTGGAAAAAAAAAAGTCAACGCGTCTTTTGTTACTCTCTTAAGCAACTGAAATATTCGTTCTGTGAGCTTCTTCGTTGATGTAAAGGGTGACCAAGAAACAGGTGAAATATCGTTTACCAACGTGGGATATTAGCTGTTTTTCTACGAAGAACGATCGTAATTATTCTCTGTCTCTTTACTTTTATTGTAAAATTACTTTGGTGCAGTTGTAAAGTATTTGTCGCTTCCACTGGATTTTCGTCCTTTTTCGCAATTCTACATGAAATTGAGAATAAAGAAACGTACAATTACATCAGTAGGTTTCCATAATTAGCAATAAATTGCTCGCAGTTTTAAAATATTTATGTAAAAGCTGTCATCTTCAATGGTAAGCAAAAAAAAATAAAAGAGACGATATATAATTTGAAAAAATATTTTTTCACCAAGTTCCTGCAATCTCTTCACTCTTCAATATTTTCCAACTGCAGCGGTATAATCAAAGTTAAATTAATCACTGCGAGTTAATAAAGTTAATAAAAAACTATTGAAAATATCGCCATGTTATTTAAATTCTAATTCACCAGGCACTTGTTCAGTAGTATCGGAAAATTTCACTAATTTATCTCGCAAGGATGAATTTGATCAAATTTCTATAAATAACACATTTGCCAAGGTTACACATTTCCATATTATCATGGGAACGTATTATTTATATATCACGCAAGATTTTCACGCGATCGGCATACTTACTATGGATTAATTTCACAGAATATATACAGTCACATGTTCGTTTCCCGCGAGTGAGAACAGGTTCTAATCTTTGGAACCTTTCCAAGAAGCTTCTTCCTCCTCTTTTTCTTCCGTCCTTTCGTTTGCTGCTGCTTTAACAGGCCTAGCCTCTCTTTGTTCGTTCGCCATGGACGTAGCTCTATTTATTTATTTCCTTCTTGTTTCCTTCGACGAGATGCTTCTGCTGTACCCAGGCCCCTCTTTAGAAGGTCCTTCCTCTTTCGATCGAGATCTTTCCATGTCCACCACGAATCGCCTCCTTCTTCTTCTTCTTCTTCTTCTTCTTTCGCCTTTTTAGCACGGCAACGCGTTTATAGATCCTTCTCTGCACACGCGCGTTTATCGATAGGACACCTTTTCCAATTCGCAGAAATCTTTGAAACCCTTTCACGCTCTACTCAAATAGCACAGTGACGTCTTGGAAACGTCGAAGTGACGTCTGGACGATGCCCAATCGCGAATCAAGATATCTTTGAAACGTCCTCCTCATCAGGACCCCACGTGTCCTGCACGTGCACGCATCAGTGAAATTTTGGTTAATGGTATAATATATTTATTATTTACTTATACCGTAATATTACACCGTCCTCTCCATTACGGCAGGAACGTGAGTTACAGCATTGTAAATAATAGTAAACTTATTCCTATACTTACACCTAAGAAATAATTAGAAAAAAAAATAAATAAAATTGATCGTTTGGTGAGGATTAAAGGGTTAAACAGTGCGCGTTACCGAACGATCCACGTCATCGCCATCTGATGACCCAAGAATAGGAAAGAAGAAGAAGCTAACAGTAATAAAGACATAAACGTTTATACGATGTCGTTTTGCCCGGATCATTGTGCTTCTTCTCGGAAACTCGTTTCTCTTATCAGCCCGAAAATTTTGGCCACGCGTAAACGTGAATTCTATCGGAAAGATGGGGGGGGAAAATGCAGCCGTTCACTATCGATGAATCTTATCTACTTTTTTCGCCTCTTTCCTCGACGCCGCGCCGCCTTTTTCGCCTTCGTTGTTCCCCCCGGTGCTGCAAATGTACTTGTGAGGTTATTGGCTGCGCCCGTGGAATGCAGACGGGGAGGCTCACAAAACCACCATCCTCTTATATATCTCGTCCTTCCTTTCTTCCCTCCACGGTCTCTCGTTTTACTCATTTTGCTCGTGAGTTCCTGCTCTATGACCATTTACGCGTGTATACGAGCTGGTCTTCCTTCGGTGGTTCCCCTAACGTTCCTCCGCCGTCCTAGACGCGACCGTTTTTCCTGGATTTCTCCTTCACTTTCTTATGCTCGATCTTACTTAGTCGATATGTTTGTACAACATTACGACGTTCTGTTCTTACAGCTGGAATTAACAGTGCCACATTTTAGCGAGATTTTTAAGTGGAAATCTACGTAGTAACGCATTTAAGATCTTCCGTCGAGTGACAAATTTTCGTTGATCGAATGTCGACTGATTGATCTATGATTTCTTTACGATTGTGTATCTAAGATGCAGTCGTTTACTGGTTTGGTACTGTATCAGATATCAGAGATTAATTACATTTAGTAATCCTCGGTGTTGGAAATTGAAACGGAAGTTAGGACTAAAATTAATTTTTACTTTTTCTTTCAAATGAATTTTAACTATTTTTGGTATATCTTGATCAGAATTTCTGCCACGAGTCTGACGAGTATTTAATTTGCACTAATATTTTTTTAAATTATACTTTACTGAATACAATTTTCTCTGCCTTTACTATCGACTGATTAATTCTCGCATATTTTCAATTATACGCATATTGTTATATTATAATAGAAATGAGAAAGCTGAACGAATTCTCTCTGTCCATAACTTCGTTTTAATCTAAAAGTTTCTCAAGTTTTTATTTTACCGAATTTGAAGAAAAAAATAAAACGATTCTCTGAGTTTAACATTTTCATCCCCAGCTGTGTCGTTATCGACGAAAAACATCTCGACACAAATTCCAGCACACTGCTCGTCTAAATAATAGATCCTATCGTTCCTCGAGATAATAGAGACAGTACATCACGTGTGTACACGTCTGAATTGGAGAGGAATTTAAAAAAAAAGTAATAATAACCACAGTCACAAAGTGGAAACAAAGATTGCGTGGGGGAGTTTCGCGGATCTGATAGGTAGCTCGCGATAAGAGATTGATAGTATTTCACGTTACCGTGATCTAAGTCCTTTTCATTCCGATATAATTTATTGAACCGTGTGTCTGTGATGAAAGTTCCTTATCGATCACAATCCAAGTGTACGCGATATCTCGATGTACACGTTGCCGACGATAACGCTAGTGGAAATTTTTCAAACGATCCCCGATCTCCTCGGGTAAGAAGGAAGTCGCGATCGATACGTCGATACGTCGCTGGAAACGTCAAGATCGGTCGGTTTGTTTGTAGATGCGAGCACGAAGTGCAACGAGTGCAGAATTTTGGTATTGTTCGAAGAGTGCAAGGATGAGAAAATTATTTTTTGAGTGGGATGTCGGGTGAACGGAGACAAACGTAATTTTTGTGCGTTGGTAATAGATTTTTATGGTATACTTGAAAAAAATACTTGAGTTTTTGTTTTTCTTAAATTTTCGTTGTTTCGTTGAAATTTCTGTGTAATTTTGTGGAGAGAAATTGAAATTACATCTGAGTTATATTGAGGAATAATAGGGGAATTGAAAATATATCAAATTTCAAATTACAAAAGTCAAAAGTCAATGAGGTAAAATCAGAATCAATGATATTTGGCGCTCTAGAAATTTAAACCTTTGAATGTGATTCTTTTCATAATTTTTATATACATTTGTTCATTTTAATTTCAACTTGTAATACAATTTTAGAATAAAAATGTTAATAGTTGGAGTTGAGCAACGATGGTTTCTAATTTATAGGAGTTGTGCGGCTGGAAAGAAGTTGCATATTTTGTGTTTTGCAAAGTACAGCAGTAGTGTAATGCTAATATGCAATTCCCTAAGTGACAGTATGATTAAAATGTTAGAGAGGCGGAGGCTTAATCTCTAACCATACCCATCAGTTCATCAATGTTCTTGTATTTCACATTTATTTGGCTGCATGCTCCTCCTTTGCAAGGTGGTAAATGAATGTCTCTGAGAATTTGAATCAGAAATGTTAATTAAGTGATTTAAAAAAAAGGAAAAGTGTAGTTGTATGCTACTATATGATAATTCTTAGGAAATATTTCTAAATATTTGTAAATAGGAAATATTTAATGAAATAATTATTGCATAAAATTTCTCGCATAAAAGTAGGTAAATGTTAATAACAATTTGTTCGTCGGTGCCCGGAAACTGGCTGTCAACGTAAATTATTAGCCGTCAAAGCCAATCTTTATCGATGCGAATTTTATCAATCCATGCGTGCCACTGCCGACACACTATTCCTCCTACCCAGTTCTCTTCATTTAAGTACTAAGTACTTACACGTGGTTCCATTGAATTATGTCGATTTAAATTATTACCCTCGTGATCTTTGCAAGCGCGGATACTTTTATACATGTGGTCTAACAGGCTAATTATTCTAGAAGACCAACATGTTTCCCATTGACTTTTAACTCTTTTCTTTTTCTATCTTTTCCCTGTCGTGTTATTTTATGAAATATCTGGTGTTAGTTTTATGTACGTTGCAGTTACAGGGTTTTCATAGAGATGTAAATGTAGCGAACTCTGGTGATGGGATATTTCTTTTTTAAAGTTTCAATTTTATGGTGTCTTAATATCACTATTGAAATGTAAAATTTGAGATAGCACTTTGTGAGAATTGAGATATTTCAGAATTTAGAAATTTGAGAATTGAGAAAATTGAGAATTGAGATATTTCAGAATTTAAAAATCTGAAAATTGAGAAAATTGTGAATTGAGAAATTTGGTATTTGAGAAAATTGAGAATTGAGAAAATTGGGATTTGAGAAAATTGAGAATTGAGAAAATTGGGATTTGAGAAAATTGAGAATTGAGAAAATTGGGATTTGAGAAAATTGAGAATTGAGAAAATTGGGATTTGAGAAAATTGAGAATTGAGAAAATTGGGAATTGAGAAAATTGGGAATTGAGAAAATTGTGAATTGAGAAAATTGGGGATTGAGAAAATTAAGGATTGAGAAAATTGAGAATTGAGAAAATTGAGAATTGAGAAAATTGGGATTTGAGAAAATTAAGAATTGAGAAAATTGAGAATTGAGAAAATTGGGAATTAAGAAAATTGGGAATTGAGAAAATTGGGAATTGAGAAAATTGTGAATTGAGAAATTTGGAAATTGAGAAAATTGTGAATTGAGAAAATTATTCAAGAGAAGATAACTTCCTTTATTCCTAAATAACTTTTCAATTTTCCTTCCACATTTCCCGGGAAAATTAAAAAAAAAAAGAACAAGTGTCGAGAATTCAGTACAGTAGATATTCTTCTATACTTAAGTGTGCTGAGGTACAGTTGCTCATTGTTTTGACCTGAATTTAAAAGTTCCATTGAAACAGAATATTCCAACACCGCAGCATGTTTATTACAACGATACTGTCCCCGTTTCCTTTATCACACTGATCGTTAATTAAGAATCCTCTGCAAAACCTCTTGCATTTACAAAATTGAATTTTAAACAGAAACTGCTTAATAATCGAGCTAACTCTTTACTAATAAGTCTGAATGCCTCGTTGAAAGCTATGAATTAATAAACTGTCGTCGATGCAGCGTACACGAGCACAAGATAATGGCCTGAGAAAAGAGAGTCAAGTGTCGTGTCGATGAACCGATGACCAAAGAAAGAAAAGAAAGAATAAAGAAACCTTCTGAAATCGATTCCAGGCCCGTTTCACGCGTTGACCTCTAATGAAGAATCGTTAACCTTGTATCCAGCGGTCAGTGCAAATTTCTCAGGGACGACTGTTCTCCGTTCGACCTTGATGAATCATAATCAGCCGACGAATCTACCTGCGAACGCGGTGGAAAATAGGTTGCGTAAAATTGCTAATGTTTCCAGAGATATATCAGCCTCTGTATTGCGAAACGGACGAGTTTTGTAAGCGCCGCTGATGTTTCCCGCGTTTTCACAAGGCTGACTTGGCTTTTGACCGAAACTGTTTCCGCACGGTTACTACTGTTTTGTTCGCTCGAGTATGAAAGGGAAAATGATACGAGTGGAAAAAGTTTGGTTAATTGTTGAAAGGAAGGGAATTGGAATGGAAAATAGCGAAAGATCTTTCTGTTTAACAAATAATTTTCATTTGTTACAGTTTTTGGTATCGAGATTAATTTATGCCGTTTTATTTATAAGAAAACATACTTCTGGTGATTAATCATTTCTATCTAAAAAAAAAAAAATAATTTTTATCTATCCGGTATAACGATTAATTTAGGTTATTTTATTAATAAGAAAAGATATATATTCGTGGTAATTAATAATTTCTGTCCAAGAGAAAAATATTTTTTATTTATCATAGTTTCTGACATAAAAATTAATTCAGATGATTTTATCGACAAGAAAAGATTTCTTCTGAGGCAAATAATTTCTATTTATCACGGTTTCTGGTATCAAGATTAACTTAGGTAATTTTATAATTTATAGAACACTTCTGAAATAATTTAGCTGTTGCAACGATATTGCAAGGAGCAAAACTAATTTTCCATTTCAAGAGTGTATCACATTCTGTGATATAGTTGCAAACTGATGTCTTTATTAGTTCGCCAGCTATATTTCCGCGCAGTCACGGCGAGGTGAACCTGACATTGCAACAAACGAAGAGATTTTCTTATCATCAGCTGATAAACAGCATAAACAGCTTAACGTATCGTACGTAAGGAAGACCTGTTCCACATTTGGATAATCGCGAAGCAATTATATTTCTACTTTAATATTCGAGAAATTAAATAACATGCATATATTCATCGAAACTATTATCATCAATAATCACACCAAAATGATCGAATTATATCACGAACCATGCTTGATAAAGCGTGTCATTTACACTGTACAGTGAATCACTCTTAAAACGTTTTACTTAAATGGTATTAAGGTCACGGGGAAATTTTCACTCCTCTCCCCTTCAAACTTTACGTCGTCCTACCACTGGCGATGCATACGTATATCGATGTAAAGGTAAAATGCAACTTTAAAGTGCAGTTTATCGATTTGCACCGCGTTGTCGCTGTGAAAGCTGACGTCACGTGGTCTGATCGGTTTTCGAATTTCATGGTGTTTCAAGCAAAAAGCTTTTACACACTCTGCTTCCGTAATTAATTCTTCTTGCGTCACGGTGCGTCAACCACCCTCTCTCTCTCTCTCTCTCTATCGTCATCAATGTTGAATAGACGACGTTCACAGGGAATCCTCCCTCTTAAGTGTCCTCCTTTCATCGGGATCCACTCGGTTTATTTTTTTCCTTCATTCATCATCGACGTCGTTAATGAAACTTTATTTCTGTAGACGAGTGAACGTGGGTGCGCCTAACTATCGACAACGATATGCTAGATCCTGAAATATTATTTTTAATAATTATAAAATTAATACTTTTCTAACTAACACGTATATTCAGTTAATATTAGGTATAAATGTAATATAAATTTGTAAACAGTGATCTTTACAATTGCAATTTTTTTCTACACGTCAACTAATCCTTCTAGCTTCTCGAAAGAACACTCGAGTCCTTCGGCCCAATTTGAAAAAAGTTACTCTATTTTGAACGGTGTCCACATATTTCCCTCCGCAACTGTATATACACTACCGGCCAAAAGTTTGGAATCACCTTCGACTTTTCGTCCATATTAAATCTGCTGCTAATTTTTTTATAGATTTGAAGTTTATCTCAATTCTACATTTATCAAGTTATCTCATGTCAATTCGAACGATAAAAAATTCTCAAAGTCGCCGACTTCCTTCTGGAAATTTTTATGTAAATTACAATGCTCGGTGATTCCATACTTTTGGCCGATGGTGTGCATTGATTTATGTGTTTGTTTGAAGCAAGCTGCGAAAAAGTGGTAATGAAATGCACAGAAGAATTGTTTAGAGAATCAATCGGGGAACCTCGATTTTAACTAGTTCAGTAATTACTGTAATTAGAGTGTTAACTGAGCCTGCGTTATTATTCAAACGGAATGATTGAAAAATGTAGTAAATTGTATTTCAAAGGAATCGTGTTGCCGTTTTGTATTTTCACGCAGAGTGTCCTTTGCGAATTTTGCGAATTTCGGTCGTGTAAACACCTGGGTTAATTAATAGTTGTTCTATGCGCACCGTCAAGCAACACGTCCGTGGCTGAGTAATATTTAAGAAACCGCTTTATTAAACCACGGGACTTAACGATCGCGCATATCTTCTCTAGCGAGCTTGGAAACAAAGCGAATTCCAGGACAGCAATTATTCTCAGAAACGTTAACGAACGCGTTGAATTAATTTTGTATTAAAATTCCACAATTATCTGCGTTGTTTGCACACATACAGGGTGTTCCATTCACAGCAGGCCGTCTAATCGCTGTTTTCTTTAATCGCGCAGAGAGTTCGTCAAGTTTCGAGGAAAATATTTCCGATTCTCCAATTTTCTAATTTTTCAACAAGTTCGAAAGCATTTCTGATACTCCAATTTTTAATTTTTAGTGTTTCATTAAGTTCGAAAACATTTTCAACAGCAGTCCAGTTTTTAAATTTTTAATTTTCCAATAAGTTCGTTCCAAAAGCGAGAAATATTTTAATAACAAACGAAGGAAATTTTACAGCGACAGATTTCTACCATAAAAGTGGGAAGAAATTGTGGAAGAGAAGGCGCTTACGCTTTTTTCTTATCAAATTTAAATATACGTTGGAAATATCAAATATTATACATAAAATACGCGAAGTGATTATTCCAGTTAGAAACTTGAATTCATTTTTTCTTTTTTCTTTTCATCATCACCTCAAAGTGTTTGGCAGGCAATA